>NW_015554070.1:415091-429501 GCF_001515605.1 Sinocyclocheilus anshuiensis
ACACACACACACACACACACACACACACACATATATATATATATATATATATATATTTATTTCATATGTTTACGTAGTGTAAAATATATATATTTTAATTTAATTAAATGTAACTTCCATAATAACCATTTTAACCTTCAGAGAGATGATTTAGAATTAGAATTATTATAAAAAACACTTTTGTGCCAAACTCGGTTACATTAGCCTATTAAACAAATAATTCTAAAATGTGAATTTTAAAAATGTTTCTGTATATTTTTTATATACTTATTTTAAAGTTATTATTAACATTATTATTGTTGTCGTTGAATTGTGTGCTGTATGTTATATGTTATGTGTCTGAAGTTGATTGCTGTGTTATCTGAGTCCAGGAAAAAATTCCCAAAAATGGGACACTACGTTCTATTCTATTCTATTTTTTTCTATTGCATTTTAGCATACCTAAGTTGCATGCAAATAGGTTAATTTGGTCTAACCTGCTCTATAGTGTTTTGGGGAAAACGGTATCATGTCCTTCGTGAAGCAGTTCTTCATTTCCTCTCAGATTTGATCGTTGTGCTTCTGCAGAGTAATCTAGAGTACCGAATGCCAGGATAATATACATTTAGTACCTGCCGGCTAAACAGTGGCCTGTTATTTACTAATGTGAGTAATAATACAGGTGATTGTTTGAGAACAAGGAAACCCGCGGTTGTTTAAACTTGAGCCTCAGTGCCAAACATCTGAATAGATGCTGCAGGATTAATGTATGATGCAGCTTTAAAGACTGAATGAGGCTAGAAGATTACTGTAGTTTTTCTAGAGAAAGTATTGGATGTTCACGCAAAGCAGCCAGTGATTTATTTTTTTGACTCTAGTGTTGATCATACATAATGCTTACATGCATATTCTGTCCGTTTGACTCGTACTGTAAATTCAACAGATTGAGCTGAATGTATGAAACCATAGTGAAATTTAAAGGAATAGCTCACCAAAAAAATTAACATTTGGAAATGTGCTCACTCTCAGTTCATCCGAGATCAGGATGAGTTTGTTTCTTCATCTTTAAACCTTTGCTTCTTTCCAAAATTGTAAACAGTGTTTGATCTGATTCAGACCAGAACACTTTTTCACTGGAGGAAGCGTTATTATGGATTATGGACTCTATGGTATTTTAGTTAAAAATGTCTTAATGCTGGATTTGTTTCAGCTTGTGTCTTCTCCAGATGTTAACTGATGGACTGGAGTGCTGTGGATTACTTGTGGATTATTGTGATGTTTTTATCAGCTGTTTGGACTCTCATTCTGACGGCACCCATTCACTGCAGAGCATCCATTGCTGAGACACTGATGCAGTGCTACATTTCTACAAACCTGATGAAGAAACAAACTCATCCTAATCTCGGATGGGCACATTTTCGTGTTTGGCTGAACTATTCCTTTGAGTCTAGATGAAATTTTTTCAACAGCACTGCATTGAAAGTCACTGACAGAGTGATCGAGGCCAACCAAAACATCCTGAGGCTTTCTGAGAATCCAGAAGGAAGGAATGAGTGAGGAAAAGCACTATTAGACCTCATACTGTTCATGCAGACAGTTCCTGCGATCTATAAAGTGTGCAGTTTAATCATGCTGTGCTTTTATGCATGTGAAAAGAATTACTAAGTTGTTCAAGCCTGACTAGTTATTTTGAACTTTGTCTCAAAAGAGAGTTAAATCGGTCTCAGTTTCTGAAGAGAGTAGCAGTGCTGTTGTCTGACCACATGTTTTGTGCTGAGTGCAGGGTTTGTCCGCAGAAAGCGGTCTGATTATGACTAAAGCATAGCGCAGGGGAGACGTCGTCTCGTATTACTGAACGCTGACCTGCTGGAAGAGTTTAGTCAGCGCTCACACGAGTCTGACCTGTTCATTGAGCGCCCACTCGCTGCTGCTTCCTGCTCTTTATGTGCTTTAGATTACCGTACAGTCGTATAATTGTGCTGCTTATGCTCAGAACTTGTTCATGTTTCTCTAACAACACAAAGATAGGGTGGATCTGAGCGAGCGGATCAGAAAGTCAGCTAGTAATGCAGCTGTCTGTGTCTGTCAGTGTGTTAAAGACCACATGAAATCAAACCTGACTCTTGTGACGCTGTATGCTAATGCAGGGGGTTTCAGACATGTTTGCCTTGAACGTCTTTACTGAATATAAAGGCAATTATATATGTTCATGAATAAAACTGACATTCAGAAGTTTGGGGACTTTTTAAACATTTTTGAAAGTCTCTTCTGCTCACCGAGGCTGCATTTATTTAATCAAAAATACAGTAAAAATTGTGAAATATTATTAGCAATTAAAACAGCTGTTTCTTTGTGACTATATATTAAACTGTAATTTATTTCTGTGATCAAAGCATCATTACTCCCGTCTTCAGTGTCACATGATCTTCAGAAATCATGCTAATTTGCTGCTCAAGAAACATTTCTGATTATTATCAATGTTGAAAACAGTTGTGCTGCACAATATTTTTGTGGAAACTGTGATGCATTGTATTTTTCAGGATTCACAGATGAATAGAAAGTTTGAAATAGAAATCTTCTGTAACATTATAAACGTCTTTACTGTCACTTTTGATCAATTGAATGCATCCTTGATGAAAAAAATTGTTGATTTCCTTTAAAAAAAACCTTACTGATCCCAAACTTTTGAACTGTATATGCTATTAAATAAACAGGACAAGTCCACCCAGACTCCCTGTTACAATCAGAAATGTGTCATCACAGGAAAGAAACCAGTCCATTTCATGTGGTCTTTAAGAGGTTGGTCTTCACAGAGAAAAGAAGGAAAGAAAGAGGAAATGAGAAAAGGATGTGAAAATTGTGACCAGTCTTAACAGGATGCACCGACGTGTAAAATTAGATATAGAAACACCCTAGTCAGCAACAAAGTGACCATATAAGCCATGCATTACAGCAGTGAAGCGAATTCTATTGCATTTCAGTAAATGTGTGAATGTTGGTCCACTTCTAATCGGCTAAATGTAGCAGACACGACTTTATAAGAGTGAAACTGCATTATTTTTTCAGAACTGAATTGTTATTATTCCAGGTGTGAACAGAATCCAGGAGTCACTCCTGAACTAGCAGGAGCAGTGTTTTAATATCTCACAACTATAAACAAGAAACATGGCTGTCTGTACTTTAACGTGTGTGATGTTAATTAATATTAGTAACTGGAGGTGTATTACTGACTGGCGCTTTTTTTGAAGTTAAATGCATTTGTCTCTCGCACAGAGAGCGAATTTAACTGTTGAAGAGAGTTGAATAAATAACCAAAATCGTTCATGAAACATCAGTAATACAAAATCCTGTTTAAATCATTCATAAAGTCTTCCTTACATAAATTGAACAGAAACATGTGCTGCATTCAAGTGCACTGGGGAAGCCTGGCAGATTTTTATTACGACGTTTAAGTCGAAAAAATAATACATTTTTATAATAATGTTTATTTACATTATTTAAGTGTAAATAGCAAAACAACAACTACCAAATTGTATGATAATTATCCAGCTTAGTTGTCATAACAAATGGAAATGTAAGATTAAATACAAAAATAAATGTAAAAAAAAACTAAATTAAAAAAGGGAATATTTAAATATGGAAATATATACATGTGGTAATAAATAAATGTAAAAAATACAAATAAATTAATGCATAAAGTATACAAATGAAATTAAAATAAATATAAATAAATAGTAATGATAAGTACAAAATGCAATAATAAACAATAAAGTTAAAAATAAATGCAGAAAATAATGAATAAAGGGAAAATGTAATACAAAAAAAAAAATCGGGACTAAATTAAATATTAATTGTGTTTGTTTTATTTATGCATTTTATGCAATTTACGCCTGCCGTAGCACCTTTTGCAATAGCGCTGTGAATGTATAGGCGTTCATCATACTTTCATGAGGTTTGTGGCCTAAATCAGTGTTTGACTTGAACATGAGCACCTAGATCGCACAGTTTCTGTGGGACGTCTGTGTTTTCATCATAATGGAAAGGTCAAGATCCGGCCATGAGTCATAAAACATTAACCCTGTCAACATGGCGAATTTGTCGACACATTCGGAGCAGCCAAGCGTGGCGTGCATGTGTTTATATCTGGTTAACCGCTGGTGATGTTCTGTGTTTTTAGTCTTTCTCAGTCACTCAGGTTAATCAGTCTCTCTCTGATTTTCCCCGCAGTGCCGTGATTGAAGGAGCTGCCCTGCTGTTACACACTCGCACACTCGTCGTGGGATCACACACACACACACACACTCATCTCAGTATGCTGGCTCTCCTGCTGTGTGCTGTGCTGGCTGTTCACGCTGACGGTGGGTGATCTTCTGCTCCCTACATGCTGATTATAAGATCATAACCTGTAAACGTGAACCACACCGGAAGATCAGGCCCTCGGTAATGCCTCCACAACAAACAAACAAAGGCAGGAATGAATAAACAGGCCAGGCCTACAAAATCATGGGGAACTACATACATACATTTTGTTTTATTTTTGCAGGTGCCTTATACTGCCATTCAATATTTTAATTCATCAAGGATGCATTAAACTGATCAAAAGTGACAGTAAAGACGTTTATAATGTTGCAAAAGATTTATATTTCAAATAAATGCCGTTCTTTTGAACTTTCTGTTCATCTGTGAATCCTGAAAAATAAAATGTATCACAGTTTCCACAAAAATATTGTGCAGCACGACTGTTTTCAACATTGATAATAATCAGAAATGTTTGTTGAGCAGCAAATCAGCATATTAGAATGATTTCTGAAGATCATGTGACACTGAAGACTGGAGTAATGATGCTGAAAATACAGCTGCGCATCACAGAAATACATTACAGTTTAACAGATATTCACATAGAAAACAGCTGTTTTACATTCTAATAATATTTCACAATTTTTACAGTATTTTTGATCAAATAAATGCAGCCTCGGTGAGCATAAAAGACTGAACAAAAACTTACAGATGCCAAAATTTTGAACAGTAGTGTATGTAATTATAATAATAATAATAACCATCATCATCGGTATTATTATTATTATTTATAAAAAATATTTTTTATGATATATATTTCAATTATTTTTTCATAATTAATTTTTTTAAGTGTGGGATAAGTGTCCAAATACTTAAAAATATGTATAGTGTATACTGTCTATACTTAATACATAACAGAAAAAAGCAGAAAATAATACTGGAAATAATCCTCCTTGATCTCAAAGAGATTTTATTACATAAGAAACTACTACAATGGTGTAATTTCATTAGGTCACATGCATCTAAAATCATGCATGACATTGACATGTTCTGAAATATCAAAGTTTGCACAGACAAAAAGCATGAAAGTATCTGTGAAATTTGGTTTTATAGATGCTCGGCGTGAAAAAGAGATTTTATTCTTCCCCATTAAAAGTCCATTAGAGGCTTATATGGCATATCCTTAGTTAAATTTGCATAGTGCATAAAGGGATTCTTGCGTGAATATTATAAAATTGAATCCAAAATGAGCTCTTTAATTGATTAATATCTGCCTCTCTGCTGGTAAAAACTTTAAAACTGTCTAGACTTTATACGAATGCGAAGACTATTAACAGCGGTGTAAAATGGTGAAGGTCAGAAATGTGCTGAGAAAAGTGAAAAAAGCACGTCTGTGATTTTTAAGGTTATTCCTTATAGCCCTGCAAACCTGAAGAGAAAAGAGCGAGGAGGACAGAAGAAAGGTTTTCCTGCTTGGGCTTGTGTTTACGTTCGTCTGCGGATGAAAACCAGCACTCGGGTGTGGCGTGTTGGACTTAAACCACAGTTATGACTAGCTCTTAGTTTAATCTCTATTGTAGGACTGTGCTGAAAAAATACAGAAGAGAAGAGCAGAAGAGAACGTAACTCAATATACAAGACATGAATTGGCTCCTAGGATGTATGAGCTCATATGCTTTCATATTATCATTCCCAGTTTCTCCATTTTTCTGTATTTTCACCACATATATGGTACACGAGTCGGGCTTGCAATCGGACGGTTGCTAATGTAGTTTCCTAAAACAGTGAGTCCTGAGCAGACCGATACAGAGCTTGCCACATTTGACTGATTTTTGTGGAAAATTTGTGAATTTTAACATAAAATGTGTTGAATGGAAGTACTAAACTCTTACTGGGGATGTGGGGCGTGTTGAACAAGTACTGCATAATAAATCAGTTTGGTAGGATTCTTAAAGGAACAGTTCACTCAAAACTGAAAATGTGTTCACCCTCAGGCCATCCAAGATGTAGATGAGTTTGTTTCTTCATCAGGTTTGTAGAAATGCGGCATTGCATCAGTGTCTCAGCAATGGATGCCCTGCAGTGAATGGGTGCCGTCAGAATGAGAGTCCAAACAGCTGATAAAAACATCACAATAATCCACAAGTAATCCACAGCACTCCAGTCCATCAGTTAACATCTGGAGAAGACAAAAGCTGAAACAAATCCAGCATTAAGACGCTTAACTAAAACAATTCTAAAAAGTCCATCTCCTGTTGTCTCTCACATATAAATCCTTAGAGCTGTTTAAACGCTGCTTGATCTGTGCAGATTTCTGTCCTGATTCACACCAGAACACTTTTTCACTGGAGGAAGAGTTATTATGGATTATGGACTCTATGGTAGTTTAGTTGGTCCGTTCATGTACTAGAAATCCCTACAAACCTGATGAAGAAACAAACTCATCCTAATCTGGGATGGTCTGAGGGCGAGCACATTTTCAGCACATTTTCAGTTTTGGGTGAACTGTTCCTTTAATATCTCTTCATAAAGTGAATTGCAGCATTAGTGACATCTTCTTGAGCACGTGAGCAGCTTTAATGCCATTTAAAGTTTTTATGCCATTTTCACCTTTAATGGCAGGACGGTAGAGTGGTGACGGGACACAGCAGGTCCAGGGAGACTCAATTACCCGATCCGATGTTAAGTGCATCATGTACTCGCAGTAGGGCACGTGTCCGACCGAATCTCACGCATCAGATCATAGCTAAGCCCCTGCAGTGTGTTTTGGCCTTAATAAACCTCTTGTTATTTTTCTCCAACTTGGATGGATTTGCTAAAGCGTAAGTGGATAGAACTGGTAATTAAAGCCAAGCACACCATAAGACAGAAGCTCATTGCACTTTGATGATTTAAGTCTGTGACAAAAAGCCCCAGATTTTAGCAGCATGCGCCTCATCAACACTTTTCTGACAAACACACTTGTGAAGCACACTGATTTCAGACTGGTTTGATGCTGATCTGTGCACAGTAGGGCTGCACGATTAATCGGAACAAAACTGAAATTGCGATATGGCTTACCTTATAATTAAATAAATATATGTAGATATACTGTATGTTTATGCGTTTCAGAATGACATGCGGCCCTGTGTTCATTCACACATGAGCAGCTCATGATCCACCAGTGTTTTCAGTGTCTACATTTTTATTAAATACTTGATTGTTTTTTTTATTTTTATTTACAGTGAAACATTACTGTTGTCTTATTTTGTTTAATATTTTTATTTAGTAACAATTTATTATCATTATTATATTATATATTTCACTGTAAGCGAAAAACAATCAAGTATTTAATAATAATAATGATTATTGTTGTTGTTTTTATAGTCATTGATATATAACTTGATATATAATCACAATCTCATTTTCTGTCAGAAAAATCACGTTTTTTTTGTTGTTGTTTTTTTACCTGTTTCACTTACTTATGGCTGACAAATAAGCATCACATTAAGTTTATTAGTTTATTCATATTAAAACTAATAATGGATTGCTTCAGTAAGGACACTTTTTCAGTTTGGAGATTATTGCTGAGAGAGAGCGAGAGAGAGATGATTCGATTGCCCTTGTGTCTGTCCTCGTCGTTGATCTTGTGTATTGGTTTGTTGTTGTTATTGTTGATTATGTTGATCTTGTGTATTGTTGTGTTGTTCTATTGTTGTTGATCATAGTGTTGATGTTGTGGAGCTCCAGGCTGTGAGGATGTTGTTTTCCCTGAGGCTGTTGTCTGTACAACGACACACTGTACTCTGCACATAAGACTGAATGAATACAGAGTCACGCTCAACTGTGTGCGACTTCTCTTTCATAATTTCAGGCTTAAGGCAAGATCATCGGTCCTTCACCCAGATTAGCTCCACACCTGAAACCGAGATGATCATTCATGCATGTGCTTCATAACCTCGTGCTTCACTGCTTGGACGATAGTACCATTTTTCTCCATGAGCTAGTATTATTTTTTTTCAGTCTGTGTAATTTTATGCAATATGCGCTGTTTAGCTGTTTATGTATATTACAGTAAAACCTAAAACTTGAACACTGTTCTGCTGTTCTAGTTGTCTTGGGCTTCATGCTCCTGTTCTCTGTCCTGATTTCAAGTGCTTCTCCACTTCATTTGTCATTTTTTAAAACTCTCAGTCTCCATCTCTTCATACACACAGACTGTAAACACACACTGGTGATTTTCTGCCTTCCGTATCTCTGCCAGAGCCTCATCTACGTCAGCTGAAAGAGAGCTGGATATTTATGACATGATATTTACACTGTGAATGTCATTATGATTTGACGATATCATCCTATCGGACCAATAAAGGCCTTTGAGCAGAACTTCATCTCATAGAAAGAGAGGAGAATGACACGCTGAGCTGTTATTATGTTTGGACAATATCAGAGCCATAAATCTCATTCACATGGAAATCAATCTCTCACATACAGAGAGAGAGAGAGAGAGATGAGTCGATTGCCCCTGTGTCTGTGCTCTTATGTGTGGTCCAGTGTTACCCATGATTCATTGGGATGATAATGTCACTGAGGTGACGCTCTACCGCTCCGTCAGATACATGGCCTTGCAAATGACTTCTTCTGTAGGCCGCTGACAGTGAGAATTGAAAATCCATAGGAGATTTTGAGTGTTCATTTGGAGTTGTATTCTGTGTTTCAGAGCTTGAGTGTCGTCAGCAGCGTCTTTAGGACTTTATTAGTTGCTGTGAACATCACTGTTGCCTTAGATTGTGTTGCTTGATGAGGAGAGGTGTGCAATTATCTTTTTTGAGTGATAAAACATAATTTCAGCCTGGCAGATGATAAAATGAGCAGAAAATCTGAGCACCTAGAACACCCTAGCAACCACTTAGTAGTCACCCTAGCAACTACCTAGAACAGCCTAATAACCACCTGGAATACCCTAGCAACTGCATAGCAACCACCTGGAATACCTTAGCAACTGCATAGCAACCACCCAGAACATCCTAAAGGCAATTGAACACCCTAAGACCACTTAGCAACCACCCAGAATACCCTAGCAACTGCATTGCAACCACCCAGAGCACTCTAACAACCACCCAGAATACTCTTATCGACTGCATAGCAACCACCCAAAACACCCTAAAGACAATCGAACACTCTAGCAACAACCTAACTAGCACCCAGAATACTCTAGCAACTAGCCACCATCCAGAACACCCTCAAGACAATTGACCCCTGCATCAAACGCCTTAATCACCATAGCAACCTTATTGAACACCATGTGAGTACCCTAAAGGCAGAAAACAGAGACACATAGAACACTCTAGCAACCACCCGGACATCATCATCACCATAGCAACCACAAAGAACACCCTGTGAATACCCTAAAGGACAAATACCTTAGAGGTGTAAATAACACCCTAGTAGCAACCACCCAAAATACCCTAGCAACCACCGAAATATCATTCAGAAGACCTAGAAAGCCTCTAAAATACCCTAGCAACCATCCAGAACACCTCATCAAACGCCTTGATCACCCTAGCAATCATAGTGAACACCCAACAACCTCATAGTGACCACATAGAATACCCTAGCAACCATATTTCAACTCATTAACAAACACCCTAACAACCACCTAGCAACCAACCAGAACACCCTAAAAAGCATCTAAAATACCCTAGCAACCACCCAGAACACCTTATTAAATGCCTTCATCACCCTATCAACCACATATAATACCTAACAACCTCACAGTGACCACCTAAAATATCCCAGCAGCCACAGAACTCAGTTTAACCCCTCAGCACCTCTCACAGCAGTCTTGCATGATTGTGGCAGTGAGTTTTGTGTAATTGTGTCTCTCGTTTGTTAATGGTGTTAAATTCAGAAAGCCTGATTTCCTGCTGCTGTGTTGTGTTTCCATCACTGGGGGGCGGTAGAGCCTCACCGCTGTGACTGAACACTCACAGCCGGTCCTGAGCCTCATGTGTTTCTGTTCTTATTCAGCACAGTTTTCTGTAGCCTTTATGAATCTAACCAGAAATAAACCTTCATCACTTTAAAGTGTGTGTGTGTGAGTGTGTGAATGTGTGTGTGTGTGAGAGAGAGAGAGAGGGAGAGATCAAGGGTTGGAGAAATAGAAGAAATAGTGGCACTTTCAAAAAACATTTACCATTTTTGTTGTTGTTGTTGAAATATATGATCTTTTGGAGCGCGTTTCTATCATGAGAAAACAAAAAAAGTTAATTGCAACTTCTAGTCTCACAATTCAGACTTTTTTTTTCTATATCTACTTTTTTAAGTCTATAAATCAATTCAGACTTTTCTTCTTAGAATCTGAGTTTGTCTCACAATTGCGTTGTTTAACTTATGCTACGAAATAAAAAATAAAAAGCGCATACTTGCAACATTTCTTCTCAGAATTCAGAATTTAAATTTCACAATTCTGAGTTTATATCTCATAATTCTGATTTGTTGCTTCCACCATAAATAAAATAAATAAAAATAAAATAAAGGTAATTGTGACTTTTAATCTCATAATTTGCACTTTTTTTCCTCACAATTGCAAGTTTATATTTCAGAGTTTGGACTTCCTTTCAGAATTTTGAGTTTATATCTTGCAATTGTGTTTTGCTGCCACCATGAAATAAAACATAAAAAAGGTAATTGTGACTTTATCTCACAATTATGACTTTTTTTCTCGCGATTGCAAGTTTATATCTCACAGTTCTGACTGTACTTCTCAGAATTGCAAGATGAATAGAAAGTTCAAAAGAGCAGCATTTATTTGAAATATAAATCTTCTGTAACATTACAAACGTCACTTTTGATCAGTAATGTGTCTACTTTATCTTAAAGTATTCATTTCTTTTTGTTTGACCCGTGATGATGCTGATGCTAATATCTAGATGGTCCGTTTCATATCACATGGATTCCTAACCAGTTAGACGTCATTATATGTAATTAAACAACAAATTAGTCTAAATGATCATTGTATCATGTAGCTGGATGACATCTGTTCAAGATTAATTAGCGCAATACAAAAATGTAGGTATATATAATGTGTTTAATGCATGCCGTCCGTTCTCATCTGCTCAATCATCTACATTATTCTCTGTAAACGGAGAAATGGCACGAAATGTGCTCAACAGCAGGAATAATGGAGAGAGAAGCACGATCTGAGAGACAGAGGAGACGTAAATAAAGCGCAGCGGTGTGTGTGGCAGCAGTTATGAGGGCCGTAGTGACTTTATTTGATCCCAAACACAAAGCGTGGCATGTAAATTCACATTAGCCCACCTTTATTCAAACACACATCTGCAGCTAACATCTCTGTCCCTCGGCCAGATTCACATTTCAAGCATCTGAACGAGGGTCTGGAGCTCTTCTCGCTGCTCTTTCAGTGCTTTAGTGTGCAGCTGTTGAACCAGACTGTCCATGTGTTCGTCTGCTATTTCTGCCTGAGCGCGTATTTTAATCGTTTAATTGTTTTCATAGCTTTGTCAGCTGCTGATAAATATATATATATATATATATACAGTGGGTACGGAAAGTATTCAGACCCCCTTACATTTTTTACTCTTTGTTATATTGCAGCCATTTGCTAAAATCATTTAAGTTAATTTTTTTTCCTCATTAATGTACACACAGCACCCAATACTTTCCGTACCCACTGTATATATACACTACCGGTCAAATATTTGGGATCAGTAAGACTTGTAATGTTTTTTAAAGAAGTCTCATCATTATGCTCATGCATTTATTTGATCAAAAATACAGAAAAAACAGTAATCTTGCTAAATGTTATTACAATATAAAATAATGGTTTCTATTTCAATATTCTTTAAAATGTAATTTATTTCTGTGATCAAAGCTGTATTTTCAGCATCATTACTCCAGTATAAAGTGTCACATGATCTTCAGAAATCATTCTAATATGCTGATTTATTATTAGAATTATCAATGTTGTGCTGCCAAATATTTTTTGGAAACTGCGATGCTTTTTTCAGGATTCTTTGATGAATAAAAGAACAGCATTTATTCAAAATATAAACTTTTTCTATATATTGTATTAGTTATTTATTTATTTATTTGTGTTAAGTATCTAAATACTTAAAAACAACTATCCACAAATAATTACAAATAAACAGCAAATAATACATTGAATTAAACAACATTTTGAAGAAGTACTGCCTTGTGAAACATAAAACTACATTTTTTTGTTGTAATTTTTACAGTGTAGTAAGTAGTAGTAAGTGAGGTTTATAGCTGGAGTTTCTGTGTGTTTACACTGCAGTAAATATGTGTGTGTGTATGTTTAATAACTGTTACTAGGATCTTATGCAGTCTTGAGCAATGAGCATCTGAGACTGGAATATTATAAAGTCAAATGCTTTTCCCGTTTTCATTGTCACACTTTTGAAACTTCATCACACACACACTCTCACACTCACACACACACACACACACACACACACACACACTCTCTCTCTCTCTCTCTCACACACGCACACGCACACACACACTCACACACACACTCACACACACACACACACACACACACGCTCGGGTTGACAGCGCTGTCCCCTGTGTGGCAGCAGATTGAGGTTGATTTGAGCATCATTAATGCTTGTGTGAGCAGCTCACAGAGGACAGACGCGTTCCTGAAGTTTCCGTGACGTCAAGCGCTCATGTCACGAGCTCTTCCTGGCTGGGACGGTGAGACACGTGGGCGCTGTGAATGTGCCATTACCAAAATAAGGCATGAGAAACATCATTTGAGGCTGCTGAGTCCCGTATTGGTTGAACAGCAGGATTTGTTCATAGTTCCTGCCAATTTAGGGTTGTTTGACTGGCTGATGTTCTTATGTAAGTTCTGCTTCTCCACTCAGAGCCTGTTTTTCTCCAGGCCTTTGGTTTCTGATGGCAGAAAGGATGATTTAGTGTTGATATGAGCAAAGATGGCCAATTTTTTTTTTTAATTAATTTCCTTTTTTTTTTTTTTTCACTCAGATGCATCAGTTATCAAACACACTTAAAGAATTAACCCTCTGGGTCTCTTAAAAAAACATTTTGAAATTTAAAAAATCATAGCTTCATCGGAATGAGAGGACACTTGGTGGCTTTTGTTGCATTAGCTACGTGAACACAGAAAAAAAATCATGGACATGATTCAGGTCAAAACATCTAAAAAAAAAAAGTAACACTTGGTGCCAAAAATAGCTCATAAAAATGTAATAAATATTGCATAGTCTCATAAAATCCCCTCAAAATTCGAAGTAATATTCAAAAAATATTATTAAGGAAAAATATATTACATTGATTTAACTGAAGAAAAAAAAAGTACATTTCAAGGCTTCGGTCACTTTCAACCATGAGGCTCAGAGGGTTAAACAATCAATTATAGTTCACATGCATACATTAAAACAAATATTTATTCCTGAATCCATCAAACATTCAGAAGGCTTTAATATCTCTTCTCTCTTTCTCGTCTCTTGTGTTTGGATGCACCGCTCTACTGTTAGTTTAGACGAAGAGCTGACAGACTAATGAGGAACCTCAAATCCTCATCTCATATGGAAATGCTGGAAATCACAGTGACAAAAACACTGTGTGTCAATATTAGTTTGTTTGCGTATGCCGTGAAAGTCTTGAAGCGCTTGCCAATCTTAAAGGGGACACTGTTTATTTATTCATTCATTTATTCCTGTTGTCTTATTATGTTGGCAAAGTGTATTTGTGCCATAAAGACAGGATTCCCACAGTCATGGCAAACATAAAAAAACAAACTAATGTGATTTCAAGGCCTAAAAAAAGTCATGGAAATGAATACATATTTAAAATCATGAACATTTGTGTAGTGAATTAGTTCCCTTTCAGTCAGTCACGTTCGACGTTACGTCAGTCGTGACTGACGAATTGGGATCTCGCCCGAGAGCCGTTATGCTCTAAAATGCATTATATTGTTGATACAATATTTTAAGGCTTGAATTTATGTAATCTATTTCATTTAATGTATAATGTTAATTGTTCATGTTTAAATAAAATGTAAATAAAATACATTTTAATAAATGTAAGCTTATAAATATAGGTGTGTGTGCGTGTGAGTGTGTGTGTGTGTGTGTGTGTGTGTGAG
>NW_015554071.1:0-11449 GCF_001515605.1 Sinocyclocheilus anshuiensis
CATGAGAGTTGCTGGCTCCACGAGGAGGGGTTCTGAGAAGCCAAAAATCGCAACATTCGTTCTAAATCTTGGTTGGCCCTCTTCGTCTGACCATTACTCTGGGGATGAAACCCAGAAGAAAGACTAACTGCCGCCCCCAACAATCTACAAAACTCTCTCCAAAATTTGGATACAAACTGAGGCCCCCTGTCAGAGACCACGTCTACCGGGAGGCCATGTAAACGAAAAACGTGGTCTATGACAGCAACTGCTGTTTCTCTGGCTGAGGGTAATTTAGGCAGAGGAATGAAATGAGTTGCCTTCGAGAACCGGTCCACCACGGTCAAAACCACCGTGTTCCTCTGAGAAGGGGGAAGACCTGAGACAAAATCTAACGAAACATGGGACCAGGGTCTCGAAGGAACCAACAGCGGCTGAAGGAGTCCAGCGGGGGGGTCGATTGGAAGACTTAGAAACAGCACAGACTGAGCAGGCCAAAACAAATAAACGAATGTCCCGAGCCATACCTGGCCACCAGAACCGTTGTTTAACAAGAAACATGGTACGACTCACCCCAGGATGACAGGCTACCTTGGAAGAATGAGCCCATCGGATGACGTCGGACCTTACGGACTCTGGCACAAACAACTGGCTCGGTGGGCACCCAGGCGGGGGCGTTACCCCTTGAGAGGCCGTGGGGACCTTCCACCTGAACCGTTGTTTAACAAGAAACATGGTACGACTCACCCCAGGATGACAGGCTACCTTGGAAGAATGAGCCCATCGGATGACGTCAGACCTTACGGACTCTGGCACAAACAACAACTGGGCACCCGGGCGGGGGCGTTACCCCTTGCAAGGCCGTGCGGACCTTCGACTCGATCTCCCACGTGACCACAGAAATAAAAAGTTTCTTTGGCACAATGGGGTCGGGAAGGGACGGGCGCTCCGAATGATCAAAAATGTGGGATAACGCGTCCGGTTTGATGTTCTTAGAACCTGGACGGTAAGAAATGGAAAAATCGAATCGGTCGAAAAAAAGAGCCCACTGGGCCTGCCTAGAGTTCAATCCTTTAGCGGACTTGATGTATTCAAGATTCTTGTGATCTGTCCAGACGACAAAAGGAACCCCCGAACCCTCCAACCAATGACGCCACTCCTCCAAGGCCAACTTGACTGCCAACAACTCTCTGTTACCAATATCATAATTGCGTTCGGCGGAGGACAAACGGTGAGAAAAATACGCGCAGGGATGCACCTGCATTCCACCCACACTCTGCAGCCAATGTGCGAAACTCGATAGAATAGTCTGTGACCGTGCTCTGTCCTTGGCGCAACTCGGCGAGAAGTCGTGCTGCCTCTCTGCCCGAAGCGGCATGATCAAACACTCTCCGTAGCTCCCCGGAAAATGCCTGGAATGAAGAGCAACAAGGGAGTCTCTGTTCCCACACGGTGGTTCACAAGCTAGCCGCTCGTCCCGAGAGCAACGTTATCACAAACGCCACTTTAGCCTCCTCAGTGGGGAACGATGACGGTTGGAGGGAAATGTACAGAGAACATTTGGCCAGAAAAGAACGACATAATTGGGGTTCCCCGGAATAGAAAGCTGGAGGTGGTAGCCGGGGTTCATTTGACCGTTTTAGCGCAGTTAGCCACTCATTTTGGTATTTGTGGCTCACAAGCTGTTTGAGACTGAGCGCGGATTGTGTGCTCCACTAATATAGATCAGTTCTGGTGCACATGCGTTTGGTGTAAGCGTGAAACCTGCGGGAATGACTAAAATATACAAGCAATACAAGCACTATTTAACTGGAGCGAATGAGACGTGTGTGAGAGAGAAGGGGTCATCGGAGAGAAGAGAGTGAGAATGCGCAGCTGATGTTATTGCCTGTGTCGCTGGTAACAAAACGGATCAGCTCGGAATCGGAAAGAAGTGAGACTGACCGGCCGATCACCGATCCGGGCCGATCATGAGGAAAATCGTCCGATTCCGATCCCTGGCCGATCGATCGGTGCATCTCACATTTGTAATGCTGAAGATGCAATTTAGTACGTTTAGTAAAAGTAAAACTTTTACTTTGACATTATTTCAAAGTACATTTTTAAAAGTCTACTTAAGCATGTTAAGAAACAGTCATGAGAGTGAACTCTCTTTCAGTACACTCAAGTGGCCTTTTATTTTGTTAATATTTTATTATCTGCAAGTTCAGAAAAAAATACACTTTTAAGATTCAAAGTATTCCACAAGTGCTCATTCAACTAAGCACACTTCATTTTCACAAGGGTTATCAGCCCTGGCTCTGAACTGATGCTTTCCCTGATGCTATATAATACTTTAAGCAGTAATTGCAGACTATTGCACTTTTGTCACCACTCACCAGTGTCAGAAAGTGGATACAAACTCATCCTTGTTTGTTTGGAATAAGGTTAAAGAAATATTCAATTTATGTGATGTTTATAAACTAATCTCGGGAGGAGCACGCACAGATAATTAACACGGCCAGTTCATCATTAGTGATTACACCATTTATCCAATCAGCGCAAGAGAAAACTCCTATAAATAACCAAGTATGTCCTACCTTCGTTATCTCTCGACTTTCAGCATCCCTCCACCACCTCGACCCTTCAGCGTAGTTTCTACCCCAGCATAGGGAGAAGCACTTGGGGGGCGTGCTTTTGGGCCAGGCTGGACACTGAGCTTGGACCCCTCTCCCCGGACAGGGGGAGGGTGCCCCAGGCTCAGGAGTCTTGCCGAGCTCTGAGCCCTCTCCCTGGACAGCATGCCAAATACACATAGCCTTTATTTAATTACATGTAAGTGTGAACTCGTGAAATACATATTAAGCTGTACTGGCATGCTTTGGCAATTACCACATAAAATAAAAACACAATGAAAACATAAGTCTATGCACCATAGACTTTCTCTGTTTATGTGTAACTCTCAACACAATAAGGACTGCTATCTATTTCCTAACCTTTGTGTTGTAATCTTAATGTAACGACTTCTCTTCTCTTCTCTTCTCTTCTCTTCTCTTCTCTTCGGAAGACGTGAAACTGTATTCTTTCTCTTCTCTTCTCTTCTCTTCTCTTCTCTTCGGAAGACGTGAAACTGTATTCTCATATTTTCTAAGCTCATGGATTATTCCTGTGTATTAAAGGCACCTCTGTAATCCCCACTTCACATTTGAAAGTGTTTAGCAGTATTTTCCATATAAAGCATAGAGTGACAGGTAGCTGTTAGGCTCCAAAAAGTGAAAAGCAACATAAAAAGATCATGGAATAGTCCATGAGTTTTGTGTACTATAATAAAAGTCCTCTGAAGTCATACAATAGCTTAGTGTGAGGAGCAGAGTTTAAGATAAGAAAAAAACTTGGTATCTATACCGTCCTCTTGTGATCAAGTCATGCTCTCCATTATCTTTTGGAAATGTAATTCAGGGGAGCAAGAAAGGCTGTGGAGAAAAGCAGCATCAGGATAATGAAACACGAGGCACCTGTCTTCAGCTTAATGGGAGTTTGGTTTTATTCTGGGCAACATTAAATATTGAAAATTACTAGTGAGTGATAAGAGCAAGATAAATTATTTATAGAGAGCTAGCTCATATTTTCACTCGCTCTTTTCTGTCTCCTATTTTTCCAGTCTGCTGAGGTAGAAAGAACTGTCCAAGTTGCCTGGGTTTAAAGTAGCACTTGGAAGAAACATAAAAGTGCCTCTTAAATTCTTCTCTTTAGTGTGATTGACCACACTTTTTAAGTCCGCATAAAATCAAAATTGACTTTATTTATTAGCTCACTTTGTTTTTTCGTGGTGTTGAAGCATTAAAGGAATAGTTCACTCAGCTTGCTGAAAAATTTGGAGAAATGTAGCATTGCATCAGTGTCTCAGCAATGGATGCTCTGCAGTGAATGGGTGCCGTCAGAATGAGATTCCAAACAGCTGATAAAAACATCACAATAATCCACACCACTCCAGTCCATCAGTTAATGACTTCTGAAGTGAAAAGCTGCGTGTTTGTAAGAAACAAATCTAAAACAAACAAACAAACAAATAAATAAAGACATGTTTTACTTTAAACCATCGCTTCTAGTTAAAATGCAAGACCATAATAATGCTTCCTCCAGTGAAAAAAGTTGTCTCCTGTTGTCCTCTCACATCAAAATATTTGTAACACCAACATACACATATCATAACATACCAACATAACACCAACATATTTGTTTAGAACTGTTTTGGACTGTTTTCACTTGTAAACGGTGTTTGATCTGTGCAGATTTCTCTCCTGATTCAGATGAGACGACTATTCCACTATAGAGAAAGACAATGTTGTGGATAGAGGACTCTATTTTAGCAATGATTTGAAGTTAAAACATTTTTATGACGGATTTGTTTCTTACAAACATTTGTTTATTATTTTTAGCAGCTGTTTAAACTCTCATTGAATTCCTTATTTTAAAAGTGCGATTTCTAGACATAGGAGAGTCATGTATATTAATAAAATATTAAAGCTCCATGGGTTTTTTTATGATAAATATAGATTTTTCTAGTTATGCCAAACTCAAAATATGTTATGGTGTAGGAATTGTGAGTAAAATTATTTTTTGAAAATCATAATAGTAAATCAATAATGACTGGAGTCAATGGTTTTTCATATAAAAGTGAACAAAAATGTATTTGAAAACAAACTTAATATTTTAATAATATATGACCAAAAACGCAAAAATGTCAAATTTAAGAATATTCTTGGGCCAAATAAGAAAAAATAAATCTTCCAAAGTATTATTTTATTTTATTTTATAATTTTTTTTTTAATGAGATGACATGTCAATTTTTATTAAGTGGCAGATAAATAATGATAATAAACTAAGTATGCTTATATGTTATATCTCTCTTCAAATGTATTTCTGATCTGTTTTCTCTTATTTCTGTTTCACAACTGAACTGGATCATCCTTCATTGGCTGCTGATGTCGTTGGAAATGGTCCGGTGTGATTTGTGGTGAGTCTGTCATTTTATTTCTAATCTTTATATTGAGATCTGCAAAGCTCAGCAGAACAAAACCCAGTCTTTCATTGTTGCAGGTCACAGTATGCTTCCGTCAGTGAACTCACACTTGTTTAATGCAGTGAGGTATCAGTCTTCCCTGCGCTAAATACAGAGTGTGTAAAGCAGCAAGAAAGCAGAAATGTATGCTCTCTTCTGCACCGATTTCATCATTCTGGCTGTTAAGTGTAAGATTTGGTTAAGAAAATCCTAAAATTGATTCAGGAAGTACAAATATCTAGAGACAGCCAGATGGAATCAGATCAGTGTATCTGTGCTGTCAGCGATCGGGCCTGAAACACAAAACCTCAGGCTGATGAAGAGACACATCACTATAAAAGCCTTTCACAGGCTTCAGACACTGACAGATGGTGGGAAATGGGAACAATTGATAGATAGACAGAGTGCAAAGAGATCTTTTACAAAACCCTGCTTAGGAAACACCTTCCAGAAATGCCTATATCATTCATTCATTCATTTTATTTATTTATATTCGAATGAAATGAATTTAAGGCTTTAAAGATGAAATTACTGTAAAAATACTGTAAATTCCTCTTATGAATTTGTAGTTGCAGTTGTAAACTATTATAAAACCTCACAACAGGTTAATTCATGTATTTTTATTATTATTATTTACTTATTTATTTCCAAAAATTGAGTCCCGGTGTCCTCTACCGATGACATAGCATGATATGAATAAAATATACATTTTCAAAATGGTTATTTTTCAATGCTCTAAACAATGTAATGACATGAAAAAATACTAAATTCAGAAAACTTTTTTTTTCCGGATCTCAGGAGGATATATCATACTTTATTTGCTTAATTTAGTGACATTTAATAAATAAAATGTTTGTATGTGTGTATTAAATGTATTTTATTTTATTATTTTATTTTATTTTGCCCAGCTGTTAAACTGTATATTTCATTTGTTGTCTTACTGTTGCTAAATGTTTCTTGTCATTTTATTCTTATTTCTACTTACACTGCCAGTTAATAATTCATAGTAATAATTTTTTTTAAATAAGGCTCTTATGCCAACCGAGGCTGCATTTCCAAGGCTGTGAAAATACATTAGCAGCAATACTGTAAAATATATATTGTGATCAAAGCTGTATTTTCAGCATCACGACTCCAGTCTTCAGTGTCACATGATCTTCAGAAATCATAATAATATGCTGATTTGCTGCTCAAGAAACATTTGTAATGACATGAAAAAATACTAAATTCAGAAAACTTTTTTTTTCCGGATCTCAGGAGGATATATCATACTTTATTTGCTTAATTTAGTGACCCAGAGAGCAAAATGACCACATATTAGCACTGGTGTGGTTCTACACACTGTCAGCAGATGTCAGCAGAGAGTCAGATGAGGAAATGGAGGAACAGGTGGCCACTGGCTTGAGCTCGGGATTAACAACATGCCAAACAGCAAAAAAACACAAACAAAAAATATTCATCCCAGGAGGAAACAGTGAAACTCAAAAACACCCAGAGGAAGAGAGCAAGTACAGTGGATGTTTTCATCACATCAGCCTTTTTTAACAACAACAAAAAAAGTATATGTAAACAAAACAAAAGTATATGTAAACAAAAGTATATGTAAACAAAACAAAAGTATATGTAAACAAAACAAAAGTATATGTAAACAAATGCTTTTATTTTGGATGCGATTAATCATGATTAATCGTTTGACAGCATGTGCTATATTGGTATACACTATTGTTCAAAACATTTGTGATCAGTAAGATTTTTATTTCTTTTTGAAAGAAATTAATACTTTTATTCAACAAGAACAGACTGAATTGATCAAAATTGACAGTAACGACATTTATAATTACAAAAGATTTCTATTTCAAACAAATGTTGTTCATTGAATTTTCTATTCATTTATTAAGCAGCTGTTTTCAGCATTTAGATTAGAATATAATTGAGCACCAATCATAAACGAGCAGCAAATCAGCCTATTAGAATGATTTCTGAAGGATCGTGTGACACTGAAGACTGATTGATTTATTTATTTTGATCAAATAAATGCAGCCTTGGTGAGCATAATAGACTTTGCTTGAACAACAACAGCAAAATCTGTATTATTCCGACTTCTGACTGGACAAGCGTGTACTTTCGTGTCAGTGACGATAGTGTTTATCTTCACTGTGTGTAAACGTAATGCTTTGACTGAAGTCTCCAGACATCCTGAGATGCTCAGAAATGGGTTGCGTTTGAAACACAGCCAGTGTGCTGATGACTTTTGACTGCACTAACGATCCCCCAGATCTCTGGCCCATATTAGCGTGAGCGCGTCTGACATGACTACTCCGGTAGGACGTCTCCTGTGGCCTGTCAGGTTAGAGGTATTTGACTAATGATGTGGTGCTTGGCAGAGCAGTAATTAGGGCTTTGGTGCCCAGCTGGTGCCACTACCACAGATGTTAATGGAGAAGATCTGGGGGTGGGGAGGAGATGCAGAAGGTTCTGGAAGGACGGGGTGGGGTGTGACTGTCTCCCCTCTGTCTCGCCCATCTCTGGGGACTGGGACTGTCTGGTCGGTGCTCTCATTTTGTTTTAGCAGATGTATGGCAAAGCACCTGCCCTTTAAATTAGTGAATTAAAGGGCCAATTCTCCTGATGTGGGAAACCACAGGAGATAAGAATGTGACAGACAGAGAGCCATATACTGTTAATTATCAATCAAACCAGCCTCTTCTAAAAGATACAGTTATGTTTTCAAAAAAAGGACAATGCTTTATGACGTCCCTCGAGGACTCTCGGGTTTTAAAACCATTCTATTATCCAACATTCTATCATATTCTGTTCTTTACTCATAAAAAATAAAAGTTCCAAAAGTGGGTTTTCTCGGTGATCCTGTTTTTGGAGTGAACCGTTCTAAAAAGAACCATCTTTTGTAAGTGTGAAGACAATTTTAATATTCTAAAAAACGTATTTGAAGAATTCCATGGATGTTAAAGGTTCTTCATGGAAGCATTAATGCCACTAAAGACTGCTGAATGCTTAGAAGTTACTTCCACACCAGAACTAATAAATGTGTGCAAATAAAAGTGCACATGCACTTGTTGTTTGTGCAGTGTGGCTAGGGCGGCACCATCATGCATTATTTACTAGTAGGGATGGATGATGGCCTATTTTGAGGGCAGATGGAACACACCCAACCCTCCAGTTATTGTGTGGTTTGACAAAACACTGAGATTTACTACAATCCAATGGAGACATTAGATGTCCATTAATGGCAGGAGACACCTCATAACTGAACCTGAATTATGCAGTTTATATCTGAGATTTGTGGCGATCATTTATTTATTTGTTTGCTTTAAAAGAAATGGTAATAAAATAAAATGGAGACAAAAAATACATACAAAAATAAAATACAATACAATGAAATAAAATAATACATTTAACTAAATAAAATAAAATTACATTTTTTTCCACTAGCAGAACAAGTTCACAAAAACAGCAAAACCTTTATCGGAGGTGCTCTGAGATGAAATGATGAAATGAATCCAGCTGCGTCTGATAACACTTTCCCCCTGAAATTTGTGTCTTTTTATTTTATTTTGTTTGTTTTTCAGTCAGTTATACCTGTTCTGGAAACAAAGTAGCATCTGAAACAAAACAGTTACAAAACGAATCCGGTTGATCCCGTGTCTAAGTCTCCGTGGTTACGATGCTGCTACAGCCTTAGCGCAGGGACCGAAGCCCAGTGATCTCGCGTCTGATTGGCTCATTCCTACCTCTGCTCGTCTCCCATTGGTCGCCTTTCCAAGTACGCTTGGCTCATTGCATAGCTAGCCCCTCCCCCCCATTTTACTAGAATCTAAACACCGTTTTAAAAAAGCTTGGATAATTTTGTACATGGGTTTGCTTGTTGTGTGAACTCTGAGGGAAAGCGGTTTCTGGATATATCTTGTAGTGGATTATTTCTACTCGTTGATGAATTAAAGGGAAAGGTAAGAGTGCAGTCTTGCTGCTGCTGGATTATGTATTGTGTGATGCTCGCGAGGACGGGAATCTGTTGACATTTTTTTTCTCTTTTTTGTTCACATTCGGCGCCATTTTCAGACATTTCCTTCACTTGCACCTGCTCGTCCACATTATGACCCTCAATGTCAATGCTTTTTGATGGACAGCTGTCAAAAAACTGCAAAAGCCTTCAAGTTATAGCCGTTTAACGAGCGCTCTGATTTATTGTGTTGTTTCGGTGCTCTGTTGTTCGCATCTCGCATAGATTTGATAGTTAATAACACTCAGTACAGGCAAATGTTTTCATTTTTAAGCGCTTTGATTTTAAATATCACAAATGTATCATTTCTGTGCAGTTTTATGTCCTCTGGGTCGTGTCTGTGAGAGAATAAAGCGCATGTTTACTTCAGACAGGTGTATTTACTGTAAAAAATGTTATATTGCTATTTCAGTGTTTATTACTAAAGCTTGTGCATAATACGGTTGTAACTCGGTAGATAGCTAATTAGATGATCTAACATCAAATTAAAAGGCACTTAAGTTAGCTTTGTTCTTTATCTTTCTTTCTGTTTTTCATTGTTTGCTGTAACATGTTTTGTCAGGTGAAACGTGCTACAAATGGTGGCCTCCAAATCAACTTGTTCTATTCAGTATTATTTAATACTACAGAATAAATGTGGCTGCACCAACAACATGTATGTTTAAATGTCAGATGTCCTTTTGCGTCATCAGTCTCCCACAGTTTAGAAGTCAACAAATCACATGCAGTGAGTCCTGGAGACTTTGCATTGCATTTCAAACCCAGAGGCCATGTTGCTATAATAGCTACCTTCAGTTGATTGTTTCTGTGCTTTGGCCTCAGTCTGCGTCTCATTCAGAAATGTTATGCAATCAATCCCCATTTATAAATGAAAGTGATGCAAGTCTTTCCCATGTATTTGTAGAAGAAATGACAGAGATGTGTAATAAAAAGCGCCTTTTCCTTTTGATTGAACAGTGTTGTCTCTGATGTGATTTTCTGAATGTGCATGTTGTTTGCATGCTCTTTGCAATCGGTCTGTTGTGCAGCAAAAGCACTCAGGGGTATGTCTGTTTATAGCACACGTGTACATGAAGTCAGCACAGTTACGGTTCCTTAAGGTCTTTCCGGTATTTGTTTGTTCTTGATAGCCCAACAACTTCTGACTATGATGCATTTCAGATCAGAAGGAGGTTTAACACACTATCAGGGTTCATCAGGGTTTGTGTGTTTATGTTGAAATTCTTTGTAGAATTATGAGTTGTGAGAGTTCATAAGCTCACCACACCTGGAGTGTTAATAGTTGAAGTGTTATTGTTTGGGGCCCTGGGTGTTAAAACTGTTGCAGTTTAAATGGTTCTGTTATGCTTTCTGTTTCTCATTGATCTGTTAAGTAACATTTTGTTCTCATAATTCAAGTTTCTTAGTACATTTTCTTTTTTTCGGTAGTTCTTCTTTTCCTCTCTTTCTGCATTTGCATTGTGTCTTCCTGTTTCTCTATGTCTGTTTTGTTCCCGCCGTCTCGAGCGACCGCCCCCATCCGTTTCGTGTCCATGGAGATCAGGTGCACTGTGGCGGCCTGTGCGACCATGTGGTCATTGATTGGTTTGATTGTTCTGAGTATATCCTCCTGAGCCCCTGTGTGTGTTTTACGGCCCCAGCCACTTACCCTTTGGTTGTCCCAAGAGGAATATCTCAAATTTGTCCCATCAGTGGTTTGCTGAAAATTGGCATCTTAATTTGGTTTATCGGACCTTTCTCCGACTGGACGCTTGTGTATCAAATCTAGAGGCTCTCAAAAGGTAAAGTGTGCAATTTTGGCACCATTAGTGCCACCAAATGGAATTATAAAAGCAACTAGATCATTACTTTTAAGAAAAAATGAGAGTGATTGCTCAGAATGGGATCTGGTTGCTTAGGTTTACTTGTGAATTATAATCAGGCTTTCCATAGAGCTTCAGTCTTCATGTCCAGTTAGGCCTGTCGCAATAATCGATATATCGACAATATATCGCAATATATGTACATGACCTCAATAATTTTTGGTGACAATATATCGCCCATTATATTTCCTTAAAAATTGATGTCACCATGTTTTGTATATTCCACTTGCGCCTGTGTCTTTTGCAGCTTCTCGTACATAACGTGGTGTAGTCATGAGGTGCTAGATCAAATTTAAATAATGCTTCTACAAACAAAGTTTCATCTGCAGATATGGCCTTGTTTAGGGATCTGTGCCTTTGTGCATACGGACATCCGACTGCTAAGCAGTGATTGTGTTTTTCAGCAATAGTGTGTACCCTTAATTTACAGAGAAAAGAAGGTCAGGTTTTTTTTTTTGCATTTTTCTTTTTTTCTACTTGTTACTTTGCACTTTTTGTTAGAAAATGTTTATTTACTATTTATTCAGGTTTTTTAAGGTATCTAATATT
>NW_015554071.1:11919-15684 GCF_001515605.1 Sinocyclocheilus anshuiensis
CGCCGCGTTGTTTAAATAGCAAATGTATTTGTGCCCATGGGCGTGCTGGTCTAAAAAAGAGGTGTGTTCAGGCGCACTGTTGGCGCGTTGCTATTTAGAGGAACTGAAAATAGACTGCACCATAGACCAACTCAAACCTGGTCTAAAATATTTCTTTTGTTATTTAAAGAGCGCGCTAGTAATATGCGCCTATAGGCGGGTGCACAACGCGCGTATACTTTGCTTATTACACACACACACAGGGACGTGCAGCAGCACACAAACATTTTTAAAAATGAAAAATTACATTCCGCCATGTAAATAGCGAACCCACCATGATGCAAGCGCAACTGGCTTTTAAAGGGGATGAGACTCTGATTGGTTTATTGCACGTTACGCCCAAAAAACACCCATTACTCATTAAGAGATAAGAGAATACCCGTTTAGACCATGTGCCTGGGCGTGCCGACTGTTTTCCCATCGTATATATATATATATATATATATATATATAGAGAGAGAGAGAGAGAGAGAGAGAGAGATATTTTGTAATAAATTTTTGCATTTTACAAGATATTTTAAATTTGAAAAATATATTTTCGTAAGCAATGTTATTTACTAAATATATTTAGCATATATTTGAAATGCGTTTTTTGGCCAGAATTTATTTATTGTATGGGATTAAATACACTTAACGCTGCACATTAACTCGAGCAAGCACAGTCAAAGTTCAGTTAATTCCTCAATCACATTATCTAGGTTCGTTTCATTAAAACATTTACTTCTAAAAAGGTGAATTAGTTCAACTGAAAGTTTTAAAGAGTATGTAAATGTATTCATGAAGTCAGCCTGCTAATAGCTTTCTTATAGTCTCCGCGCATTAAACTGAAATACGAAAAACGGATTTTAACATCAGAAAAAAACAGACACTTAAGCTTTAAATGGTCAAAACATATACCGTCTCGCACCATGTTCCGCGTTTCTGTTGTCTATGCAAATCGAGATTGCTCAGTCAAGAGTTTTCTGGGTCATTCACAGCTGGCTCCTGTCCTTGAGCCCAGGGTGAGCAGAAGCTGGGTGTCTAAAGATGCAGACCAACATGACAGTGAGAGCAAGAACAACTGACAGCGAGATCCAGATGCTTGTTCTCCCTACATTAGAGAGAGAGAGAAAGTGCGTTTCTCTCTAATCCCGCACAGGACCCCGATTTATTTTAAAGCCGCTTTCCAGTCTTAAGCTCACTTTCTGCATCCAAAAGCGCACAGCACTTAGGCTTTCCACTACTCCGTTTACTCTGTCTTCCCATCGTTTACAGTCACCGAAACCCTAAAGTGCCTCTGTTGATGTGGCATCAGTGCTAGGTGTGATTGGAGGTAAACACAGCAGAAGAAAAAAATATGAGATGATGCACCCAGAGGAAGGGATTTTTGTTGTGCATCCATCCAATCAAGAGCCAGATTGTATGCATGCCTATGTGTTTTAAAGGAATAGTTCAACTTAAAAATGAAAGATATGCTCATAACAAATTCTGTATTACTTTTTCTTGAGATGAACACAACATCAGATATTTGGGAGAATGTTCACGCTGCTCTTTTCCATACATTGAAAGTGGATGGGGACTGGGGCTGTCAAGCCAGAAAACAAGACTCTTGCACTAAATGTCAAATGATCTGATGCGATACAATGAGTTTGTGTTGTTCACACATATATGTATATTGTGATATAAAATTTGTGGTTTTGTTCATACCACTCAGTCCTGAAGTGAAAGAGTGCTTTTTGTGTGGCTGCAGGCGTGAATGTGTTTGTGTTGGTTATACTGTCACACCTGCTCCTGTGGGGTTCCCGCTTCCCGTTTTTATGCCCAATCAGCAGTTCATGCTCCTGCCAGCCAATCACAGAGCAGCATTCCAGAGCAGGAGCTGTTATTCCTGTGGATTTAACCAGAGATTTCCAGCACTCTCAGTTCACTCTCTCCTCACCTTCCTTTCTCAATCCTAAAAAAATCATGGAGATTTTAATAGTGAATATGCATTTTCTAATTATGCTAAATTGTTTAATCAGCTAGAAATACTCTTGTTGAGTGCAGTCTCTAAAATTCTTTTTAAAATTTCGTATGGAAAGATATAAAAAAACTCTTGTTCTACTCTTTTACTTAACAAATGTTATAAATAACCAGTAATAAATATGTCATAAACACTCACTGTCTTGAACAGCGCAGTTATGCTTGAATCTCAAATATGAGTTCAATATGTGCTTGTCAAGCACTCTGTATACATTGTAAAACATAGTTTGCCTTGCAAACTATAAATTGTTCTTCAGTTTTGCATTTTCCTGCATGTGAAATCTGCAGATTTCCACTTTTTACAATGTGATATTTACAGTATTTTTTAACAACACGTGTGTTAGAAAGATATATATTTGATATTTCTTATAAAGCGTTTTTATAAAAAAAAGTAATTTTCAGTTTTCAAAAGATGAAAAGTGTGTGGATTTAATGTAACTTCATTACAAATATAAATAAATACATAAACAAACACACACTACTGTTTTTAAGGGTTTATTTATTTGATTAAAAAACAGTAAAACACTAACATTGTGAAGCATTATTACAATTACAACTGTTTTCTATTCTAATATATTTTAAAATGTAATTTATTTCTGTGAACAAAGCTACATTTTCAGCATCATTACTCAAGTCTTCAGTGTCACATGATCCTTCAGAAATCATTCTAATATGCTGATTTACAGCTCAAGAAACATTTATTATTATTGATGTTGAAAAGTTCAAAAGAACAGCATGTATTTGAAATAGAAGTCTTTTAAAACATTATCTATTGTCTTTACTGTCATTTCTGATCAACTTAATCATGCATACTTGCGGAATGAATTAAGTTCTTTAAAAAATAAAGTAAAAATTACTGACCCCAAACATTTAAATGGTAGTGTATATGCTAGAAACTGTTGGAAAAAGATGTTTAGAAAGAGCTTTATTCAGAATTAGAAAGATTTATTGCCAAGTGTGTTTACACTCACCAGGAATTTGTCGTGGTCGACCGATATATAAAAACTTAAGATAAGTTTTTCTGTTTGGCCGATGTGTTCGAGGCGGGACTTTTATTTTGGCGGTGCTGAGAGCGGCAGCGCCTGAGCATACAGTGCTCACTTTCTCCCTCTTGTTCGCTGTCGTCGTTAAAGGGTTAGTTCACCCAAAAATGAAAATTGCGTTTTACTCACCCCCGAGGCATCCTAGGTGTATATGACTTTCTTCTTTCAGACGAATCCAGTCGGAGTTATATTAAAAATTGTCTGATCTTTCAAGCTGTTTCATGGCACTCAACGGGTGTTGCAGGCATCCGTCCAAAAGACGTGAAATAAAAAGCTCCCTTCCATAAAAAAAAGTGTCTCACACGGCTGTGGGGGGTGAACAAAGGCCTTCTGTAGCGAATCGATGCGTTTTTGTAAGAAAAATATCCATATTCAAAACGTAGTAATCACTTTAATCTAGCTTGCGCTCACTGTTTTAAACGGAAGCAGTTCCAGGAGGATGACGTAAGATGTCAGCTTTGCGCATGCGCCGCTCAGAAGTGAACGAACGCGGAGAGATCGAAACAAAACAACGGTCACTAATTAGAAGTACAAAACGAGGATTTGTAAAGAAGAATGTCAGAGGATTTCGATATAAGCCAAGAGGAGACTGGGTTTCCTTTGCTAAAGTAAGGAAACTTTGCTTCCTTTGATCCTGTTAACAAACGTTGGTTTTCACGAGACTCACCGGCGCATGCGCAGC
>NW_015554071.1:16004-23952 GCF_001515605.1 Sinocyclocheilus anshuiensis
CCTAGGATGCCTCGGGGGTGAGTAAAACGCAGCCTAATTTTCATTTTTGGGTGAACTAACCCTTTAACAGTTCTGTGACAGGAGCTTCCAGTAGCTTCCGGGAGCTTCCAGTTTATCGATTGTTTATAGATGTAAAAAAGATTTTTATTTTCTCATTTTTAAGTTTGCATGACAAGGTATAGACTAGTGTTGTCAAAAGACCCGGTATTTCGGTACCAAGTCGGTACTAAAAAAATTAAAACGTTACGGTACAGTGTCACTGGGCAGAAATGGCCCAAAAGAGCAAGTGTGAGTTTGGTCAGTTGGCCAGAAGCCATCAGGCCGTCCTTATTATTGAGTCCTGATGGCACACAGCATCAGTGCGCTGGACTGAGACGTGTGAGTCTGCTCTCTGACTGTATAATATAGTACACTAATATACTTCTGCTTTTACACATCTTGTTTTTGAAAAACCGATCTGTGCTTCCTGGAACATTTCCACATAAATCCCCTAATTAACTTGATGTTTGTAAATAAACACAAATATAGGCTAGATGTTTAATGATGCTCTGTTTTTATTAATTACAGTGATGCTGTACTACTGTATAAACACATACTGAACTTGATTATTATTAAAACAATGCTTTGTCAGTCATCAGCATTTGTTCTGCACACTCAAAAAAAAAAAGTACAAAAGCTGTTATAAACAAAAGGTTGAAGAATATTAATGTATATTTTATTTTAGCTATACAGCCCAACCCGTTTCTCTTCCAGAAAAAAGCAGGACTAGTGTGAAGATAAGTGTGTTAAGATAAAGAGTAGTGATGTGTCAGTGTAATCTGATCTTTGGTTCTTGTGGGACTGATTATGATCTGAGTCAATAATTTGAGTGTGTTCCTCTATGAAGGGTGTCGGACAGGTCAGAGGCGAAGTGTCTCGCATATGTCTTTATGACACGGTCTCTGAGAGGCCAAAACACCACACACACACACCATCTGTCACCACTGCACAGTGTGTGTGTGTGTGTGTGTGTGAGATAAGGAAGATGGCTTCAGCAACTATACACAGATGTGTCGTTGTGGACGTGAGTGTTTCCTGCTGTCATCTGAGCGCAGTCGACTGTAATACACTAAGTGTTGCAGTGAGATATAATTGGATGAGTGTGTGTGTGTGTGTGTGTGTGTGTATCTGCAATTGATGCATAAGAGGATGATGGAGTGTGTGTGTGTGTGTGTGTACCTGTGCATTTTGGTGAACTGTAAAGGGATGATGTTGTGCCTGGGCAGTGTCGAGGATGATGTTGTGTGTGTGTGTGTGTGTGTATAATTTAGAGAGCTGTAATTAGATAAAGTTGCGGGTGTCCAATGGCAATAATGGGATAAAAGTGTGTTTTGGTTCATGGGGAGTGTGTATTTTGAAAGAGTTATAAGTGATGTTATTTGCATACGAGAGCTGTGTGATGTATTGATGGATGGCAGATGCAGCAGGGAGATGGAGAAATGTGTGTGTGTGTGTGTGTGTGTGTGTGTGGAGGGGGAGGGGACTGTAGAGAGTGGATTAGTGTCAGAGACCAAGCAAAAGATCCAAACAAAAGCAGAGCTACAGAGAGTTTGTACAGTGGAGTATTCTTAATAAGTCATTTACTATTCTGTTAAACATGTATTTTATTTATTATTATCAAAACTAAAATATTAATTTATTTATAGAGAAAGTGTTTGTACAGTGAAACAGTGTAATAGTCATTATTTTGTTATTGAATGTTTTTGAATGCATATTTAAATATTGTTATTGAATGTTTATTTAAATATGCTGATTATACGTTACAAACATTTATTTATTTGTTTTTGTAATTAAATTTCAATATTTTCTGTCAATTATTTATTTATAGAGAAAGAGTTAGACCAGTGGATCTATTATTCTTACATTTACTGCCACATTATTTTTTTCTGTCAATGTTTATTTTATTACTTTTGTCAATATTTATTTATTTGCAGAGAAAGACTTCATACAGTGGAGCAAAGGAGTAACATTCATTATTTTGTTATTCAATGTTTTTTTTAAATATGTGAAATGTTTTACTTTTTTGCTTTTTATTGGTTTGGTACTATTTTCACAAGTAAGGTGTATATTTTCAAAACTCTTAGTACAAAACTTTAAACTGATCACACTTGTAACACGACTAGTCATTCTTTCAAAACCTGATCTCATGATTTAATTGTAGTTGCGCATATTTTCATTCCACATAATCATTGTTTCAAAACACAAGATCATTGTGATATGTATTGAGAACATTTGAATGAATCACCAAAACACAACAGTATGATCTTCTTTCAGTTTAGTACTTTTAACAATCAGTTCCTTCAAGAGCAAACAATGCAAGATTCATGTTTCAAATCATCTTTGTTGCTGAAATAATTGCAGTAATACAGGCAATAATGGTCATGTTAGAAAATACACTTACATTACCTAGCTTGCATAACTCACATAAAATCCAAAATGTTTGTCAAAGAATTTATACAGTGTGTTACTGTATCAAAAGGTGTGATGAAGGTATGACATGGCCATAAGGTTTGGTGCTAGAACAGAGTTTACTGTCAATGCAGTATGACATATGACTGAATCTATAGCCTAGTGTAACTGAACTTTTCAGATGAAAAGTGAGTTATAGTAACGTGGCATAATGTAATGTAATTTGTATTTGATAATGCATTTGATGCCATCTGTCTCCCTTCTTCTGATACATCTCTGATCAGTTCCTCTGTATGTTCACAAATAGCAAAACACTCAGTTTTACAGATGAGGACGTCCTCAAAGGGAGGTTTTTGGTGATTTTGTCAGGTTTTCTCACGTCTGGATAATACAGTAATTTGTCCCCAAAATATGGTTAAGAAGGTACACACACACACACACACACACACACGCACACACACAGTATTCCTTTCATTATGGTCACATTCCATAGGAGTAATGGGTTTACTGTACAAACTGTATCCCCCTACACTAACAGTACTCCTAAACCTACCCTTACAATTTTTTTCTCATAGAAAAAAAAAAGTCTCCCACAAGGACAAGGATTTCAGATATTGCCATCTTTGTGGGGACATTTTGCTCCCATAAAATATGGGTTTATCTGAACCACACACACACACACACACACACACGCACGTACAACAAAGTGGTTATCATCTAAGAAAAATCATGTATAGTGCAAAAAATAATTCGGTTATCCCTGAATTGCAAACAAGTTCTTTAGAAAATATATCTATTTAATCTATATCTAGATATCTATAGATGCACCAAATGATTCACTGATTAACCATTAAGATGAGTTAGATTAAATAATAGAAAAATGTATTAAACTGAATGAGAAGACATGCAAATGAAAAGTTTGATAGTAAAAGCTTTATGAAAGGCAGTTACTGTGAATGAAGCATATATATGAAACACTTATTTTGTGTAGTGAAAAGCATACTTTGTGATTGTGTGTATTGTACTAAGACATTTGAAAATACGCTGAAATGTTTGAAAAAACTGCACTTTTGATGATCTGTTGTGATATTAGTACTAAGAGTTTTGAAAATGTAACAGTTGCTTGTGAAAATAGTACAGAAGTGAATAAAAAACTGTAACCAGCTTTACCATTACAAGTATGTATGTATGTATTTATTTATTTATTTATTCATGCATACATGCATACATACATACACATAGTAGAGTATTTATAATATCTATTATTTACTTGTTTAAGTTAAAATATGTTATTTTTATTACCATTACTAGCATTCATTCACTCATGATTAATATATTTCTGTTTTTTATTACATTTATTTACAAAAAAAAAAAATATTTGTATGTCTGTTTTATTATGTACATTAATGTCATGTTTTTATCTATGTAATATATTTTTTTATTACTTGTTATTTGAGCGTTGACTGTTTTTTCCCCTGACAGTTTTGTTGTTGTTGTTGTGTTTTGTTTTGTGGCTGACTGATTTCCTGATGAACTCAGCACTGGTGTTGTTGTCTGTTGATCAGGCAGGGTTCAGGACTTCAGCATGTCTTATGCGTCTCTGTCTCAGTTCGGTGTGTTTGTTTCAGTCATTGTTGTCTCAGTAAATCTGTGCCGTCATGCCCTCGGCCCCTCCTTCCTCCACCCCGCACCATTAATAGCGGCCCTACAAAAGCATTGTAAAACACAAATGCATGTAGACAGGCCTCATACGGGCAGTGAACAGGATATTAGCAGTGTGACAGCGCCTGTAGAAAGGATGACGTTGATTAGGGTGAGATATTGGACGGCCTGTGGGGAAAAGAGGCTCATGTTTGTTTGCTGTAATGGCAGACAGCCCAAATTATGTCACAGGAAGCTTCCAGACATCCACACACCTGCTCACCTGTTCCTCCGGGCCAGCAAAATGAGATGGACTGAATTATAGCACTTTCCCAGAGACACAGCGCAGAATACAAGACAGTTCTGGGACGGAAAAATGGGCTCTGCACCTGCTGGTCTCAAATCAGGAGCTAACGCAAAACAAAACTAGATCACTCCCATCATTATCAAGAAAGTTATTCAGACTGGAAGCACCCAAAGTTGTGTTCAGTTGACAGAAACCAAATTATTGTTGTTGTCACCTTACACACAGACAGACTCTAGCCACTTTATTTACCCTTTTAATCTCAAATAAAATTATAGGGTCATTCCGGGTCAACCTAACAAGTAAAATTGTTTTTTTTTTAAATATTTTTCTGGTGAAAGTGATACACAAATGAAGAAGAAAGTCAAAATATTAGGCCTAAATGTCATGGATATAAATTTAGTGAGTAATCCACTATTTTGTATTTTTTGATTTGGAGTCAAATTACATGTGGGTAAAAATGACTTTAGAAGGATGGCAGCATTGTTTATTTTCAGACAGAGATTGGGTCTTTTAGTAAAATCTGTTGACTTGTTGCATTATATGCCAATGGAGATAATTCAAAAATTAGAAAAACACTTTTAATTTTTCCCTGAATTTTGCAATGCATGGCTGTAACTCAAGAAGTATTAAATATATCTTAAAATCCTTTTAGATTCTGATTCTTAACAAAGATTTGTTTTGGTATCTTAACTTTTAGGGCCTTATATTGTTCATTTCCAGGTATACTGGGATTTAAATGTGACTAGAGGAGTAAACTGCTGCACTTTTCAGTGGTCAAAAACCAAATGTGGGTCACTTTGCATACAACTGATACTAACTGTCTGTCACCTTTGGCGTATAAAGAACCGAGATTGCTAAAGTCAACAGATTTTACTAATAGACTTACAGTACCTATCTCTGTGTAACAATTAAATGATGATGCTATCATCTTTCTGAAGTCATTTTTACCCCTCCAAATATCAGGTGAAAATTGTATTTTGATCTCTGTCTAGTGTCTACAAAATAGTGGATTATTTTGTCCTTTCATTGCAATTTATGCTCATCTTTCATCATAAAAAATAATATTATAACTGCTGGGGAAGTTTCTGAAATTTGTTTGATTTGACATGGAATGACCCTGTTTTTCTTACACATATCATGTCTTCAGCTAGTAACACGTTTTCAAAGTTTTCAGTTGTAAACAGAGACCGTCATGCACTGTATGTTTGTGGGGTTGCAACGTGTGTCATCATTTGACTCTCAGGTCAGTGGAAACATGGGTCAGTTCTGAGAGTTTCATATCCCCTAGCAGAGCACTCTGTGTGTGTGTGTGTGTGTGTTTGCTGTAGGGTCAGTGACTACTGTTGAACAGATGTGTGCAGGTAGATTAAGTTCTTTAAAGTGAAAATCTTTGGCAAAGTAGAAAGGCACTGAAAATCACACTCTTTGCAGTAAAAGCATCTTTTATTGTATGTGTTTGTGTAGCTGAATGGTTCAATCGAGCAGATGCTGGGTGGGGAGTTTGGTTGTTGAGGACTTTAAGTAGATAAATGGAGAAGTTGAGAAGTTCACTTCCTGTTTGGTTTAATTTCAGAATGGGAGGTGTAGCATTTTGCTTTCGGCAGTCGTGTATACACACACCTGCACTCTGTTAAGATGGAATATTTTATTGTGTAGTACTCACGCAGACCTCTCTGCTATTTTATATTTTGCTTGTCATTTCTAGTTTGCTCATTAACCCTTTCCCCCCGCCACTGACAGAATTTTCTGGCTTTGCATGTTTTCACTGTTATACGATAGGAGGCGCTATTACACATCTTCTGAAAGAGTACTGAACGTCTGGATCAAAAAAACACAGTGATGAAGAATCAGAAAAAGCGATCGCGTATGTAAACAGATGTATATGTAAAATAACGCAATCACCAAACATCAAACAAACAGCATAATCAAACCTGCCTAACGTTACCTAACATTAATGAAATGTCGTCCCAGGAAGTGTTGTAGCGCTGTAAAGCTTTGGGGTGTGTTGATGGAAGTGATTGACTCCATCTATGTTTTGATTATCGATCTGAATCTGATCCGGACATCGTCTTTGAACATGATTGAACAAAAACATGATTTTCTCAGCTTTTTGTTCAAAATGTTGCTGTTTTTATGAAACGTACCCACATTCAAATGTTGATATAAAATAATGCATGAAGCTAGAATAAACAGCAGTGTGTGAGCAAGGATACAAAAATGTGAAAGTATGGTCTGTAATTTGTACAAAAGCCATGAAACTGTCAAAAGTTTGCTGGATTACTCATTTTACTTTTGCTGATAAATAATTGGGGATATCTTGGTGCACGTAACACAGAGAAAGAGTACATACTGTTCATTTACTTAAACTACCATGGCAATGTTAATGTATTTGGTCTTGGCGGAGTACCGAGACTTGCTACTGCCAATACATCCACAACATGCTGCTGTGAGCATGTAAGAAATACTGCTGCTGCACATATAACATACATGAAATAACCCCCATATAGTAGGGCTGCTCGATTATGGCAATGATTTTAGTCGATGATTAAAAATCATAATCACGATTATTTTGGTCAATATTGTAATCACAATTATTGAACACGATTATGAGTGGGCCATATGACCAAAGCTTTATATGAGTGATTTATTTAAAGATACATATCAAATATATTTTCTGTAAATAAGGTTGCTATGACATCTACATTGTAGAGACCAGTGAAATTTCACAATTCTCAATACCAAAGCAGAGTACTAGGTAACTATTAGAAACAAACAAACAAACAAACAAAATGTCCTCAGAATTATTGAAAATAATTAAACTGTCAGTAATAAAAAAGCAAAGGAAAAATCCAATAGAATGAAAAGATACAAATAAAACAAACTGTGCTTTAAGGTTTTTTTATGCAAGTCTCATGCGGTTAACAGCCTACTACAGAAATGAACAGTGTTGGGGAAAGTTACTTTTAAAAGTAATGCATTACAATATTGCGTTACTCCCTAAAAAAGTAACTAATTACGTTACTTAGTTATTTTTTATGGAAAGTAATGCGTAATGTTACTTTTGAGTTACTTTTTAAATCTGGGCAGGGCTTGCTTGATTGTTTTAAATATAAAAAAAGTTCTTCTTTTACAAATGTAAAAGCCCTTTTCACAACAGAAGTGAAATGAATACGCCTCAAGCTGAAGGAAATGCAAATTCACGTCTGTACAGTAGAGGGCACAGCTCAAACAAATTGCATGAAGAATATGACGCAGGAGAAGAAAGTTCAACACTATTCAGCAATAACAAAAATGAAACACAAATGTGTCATTTTTGCTTATTAGTATGGTTGAATTAGATCATCGAAGGTCAGTAGCAAAGACATTGGTTAATAAAATGGGATTAAATACATAAATGATATTTGTCTTATTTAACATTTAATTAATGCAGGTTTGTATAATATTCTGTGTCTGCATTTGACTGTTTTTATACATTTTGAAGAACACTGAATCTGAATTTGTGCAGGTGAAATTAGTAAATACATGTTCATATTTAGTCTAGAACTACAGTAA
>NW_015554071.1:24374-33779 GCF_001515605.1 Sinocyclocheilus anshuiensis
TGAAGGAAATGCAAATTCACGTCTGTACAGTAGAGGGCGCTGCTCAAACAAATTGCATGAAGAATATGACACAGGAGAAGAAAGTTCAACACTATTCAGCAATAACAAGAATGAAACAAATGTGTCATTTTTGCTTAGTATGGTTAAATTAGATCATCGAAGGTCAGTAGCAAAGACATTGGTTAATAAAATGGGATTAAATACATTAATGATATTTGTCTTGTTTTTATTGCAGGTTTATATAATATTCTGAGTTTGCATTTGACTGTTTTTATTCATTTTGAGGAATAGCCTACTGAATCTGTTTTTGTGCAGTAAGAAGAGTAAATAATGTTCATATTTAGTCTAGAACTACAGTAACATCACAGCGCACACAACGCCTCTGCACTTACTCCCGATTTCTGAGAGCTGTCAGTCAAGTCATGGGAAACAAATTAATATTTCCTTCTAAATTAAAAAGTAATGCATTACTTTACTAGTTACTTGGAAAAAGTAATCTGATTACGTAACTTGCGTTACTTGTAATGTGTTACACCCCCAACACTGGAGATGAATAATCAAATGTAAAATAAAACAGCATAGTCTTCACTGTAAGAATTAAACTTTCTTTGTTTCTTATTAAAGCTACAAAAGTCCTTCACTCAAGAGCAGTGTGTGATTTTGAATTTGTCTTTTGTTTTTTGATTATTATTAACTGCAGGAATATTTTAGCCCGCTGTCACTTTAAGAGCCGCACGGATCCAATTTACTGTTACAGACGTATTTTCATTCTCAACTCTTTATGTTCATTTATTACATGACCGACGAAGGTTTACATGAATAATCACTAAGCGCTGCATTTTCACACATTTTTAGGTGCGCAGCTTGAGCTAAAAGATGACTTTACATGTCCGTGTTGTGTTCCGTCTCTGAGCGCATCCACAGTAATCTTCCAGAGGAAATGCAAGTTCTTTCACGCTTTTAAAAACATAAATCAATCTAATCAACTTAAATCAAGTACGTCCCATTTTGCAAAAGTCTCGTTATATGATTTTACTGATTATGGAGGAACGAAAGCGCACCACTAGAAAGGGGGTGGAATGGGGCGCAATAATCGTTTTATCTCGATTATTGTATTTCCATAATCGTTGGAGGCCAAAATCGAAATCGGAACTGTTTTGTCGATTAATTGCACAGCCCTAGGCAGATTTAGGTTGGGAATTGAGCAATTGAAAAGGCAATATCTAGTTTTATTCATTCAGCTTCAATAATGAGACTTCCTACTAAAGTTCCTACTAATACTCACAGTATGCTGAGCGCATCACAGAAATCCTCCTGAGGAACAGCGCAAGTTCTCTTTCACACTTTTATAAACACTAATAAATCTAATACACTTCAATAAACCAAGCACGTCCCATTTTGCAAAAGTCACATTACATGATTTTACTGATTTGCATGTAAAATTGGACTTTTATGGAGGAACGAAAGTGCACCGCTGGAAAGGGGCGGAATGGGGTGCAATAATCATTTTATCTTGATAATTGTATTTTCATAATCGTTGGAGGCCGAAATCGAAACTGTTTTTCGATTCATTGCACAGCGCTACCATATAGCATACATGATCACCCCATAGCAGGTCTATACAGGTGGAGCTGGGGAAGGTGGAGGGTTTCTGAAGCATGCTGCCACTGCTACAGCAAGCACTAGTCATATATTTGAATGTTGAGCAGCGAGCTCATTGGCTACCCATACAAGAGAGAACCAATCAGCTGTGCCATGTAATAATGATGTCATTATGTCAGCTTGAGTTAGACCTATCAGACTGTGCCATCTAGAGTTTCATGCCAGAACTCTGTATTTGTTTTCCTCATAAGGACTGTTGGCTGATCCACATGATGTGAGTGATTTCAGACTTTACTGTGCTTGTGGGGACATTTCAAAACCTGACTCACACACACTAAATGACAAGGAAAGTTCCTTGACCTGTTGATTTATTGAGAATAAAGTGATATTTGTTGTGAGAGGGAGGTTAAATGCATCTTAGTGCCAGATTAGTTGAATAAACACTCTGACTCAAACAGAAGCAGCCGTTCTGCATGAATGGGATGGTCTTCTTTAGTCCAGTCTGTCCTCAAGAGACTGCATGTGCTTAAACTTGAACCCTCATAATGAGGTTTTGTAATTACTTTGCTAGTGAATGCGAAAGAACGACGGCTGAATAGCAGACCTGTGTGTATGTGGACAAGATGATTCAACAGTGAGCTATTTGAGCCTGTATGCATTTACTTGTCTGTGTGCTGTCAACTAGAATGACAACTTAATAATCAATTATTTTATTAATTGTCATCTCTATTAATCTAGGCAAAAATAAAGCAAAAATAGTGTTGAAGTACGCCTAGTTGAAATGAGTCACAGACCCAAATTTCAATGCAATATTAGCATGGAGGGGGACTTTTTTTAGCTTTTGTACATGTGGGGGATAGAGGGGACAATGGAGAGATAGTTTGGAGGATGGAACGGATGATGCGTTGAGTCGGGAGTCATGAGGAAGTCCCTCAGTGTAGTCTGAATCTGTACGTGACAGCAGAACAGCATGAGAGCTTGTTCTGTGAGATCATGTTCTTTGTAGTCGCAGTGATTCTTCTTTGATGTAATTCAGGTGCAGCTGGTTAGCTGTGTGATCAGCTTCTTGTGTTTGTCCAGGGCGATGTTGACGTGTACAGAGAGGACACACCAGCAAAATATATACAATGAGATCCTTGTATAATATAGTAGTTAAGGTGCGGTCATATTAGAGTTTTTCGTGGGAAAAAAAAGTTCCAGTAGTGTAGCGATATATGAAACATCTTTGAACATATGAAAAATCACTTTCAAACCAAGCAGATTTCTGTTGGTCAGCGTGACAAATTCACTTGACCAACTTGAACCTCGTGTGAAATCTGCATGAGGAAATATTTCACCCTCACATGAAATTCAAGATTGTGAAATCTTGACTGGATTTTGCCCTTAAAAATGCACGATTCGCTCATTTTCAGGTTGGTAACATTAATTCATTGCATTGAGCAACAAAAACCTGCTTGGTTTGAAAGTGACTTCTGTGTGAGTGGTGGTTCTTCCATAGCTATGCTATTAAGAAGATACAGCGGACCTTTTTTTGCTCGCAAAATCTTGCTGTGATTTCACTAACGTGAGCGTACCTTTATAATCATGTCAGTCAACAAATAAACTTTTGCATTCACTTACAAAACATTTACGTTGGCTCACAAAATGTTTGCAGTGTAAATGTAATGTAATAGTAATGTGTTCCCCTGAGAAACTTTGTGTTCATTTGCATTTGCTCGCAAACCTTGCATTCGCTCAAAAAACGTTTACATTCGCTGACAACAGTGTTGCACCATACAGGGCTCCAGACTGCAACCAAATGGTCGCATTTTGCTACCATTTTTTCTGCCGGTGCGACTAATTTTTGTGAGCGGTCGCACTGGCGCGACCACCGCGTTGTCAAACTCATAAGCGCTGCCATTTCTGTTACATTTGAGGCAAACGAAACGAAAGCGAAACTAAACCGCGCTATGTTTCAGCTACGCAGCGCGGACCGTTTATCAGCTCGGACCGTGACGTAAACAAACTTGCCCGAGCTCAGAACTGCTTTACTCGGGAGCCAAAGTTGATTTCGCGACACTGTTACTGCACAGATGCAACAGTGCTGCGAGATCCAGTAAGAAGCGTTTGAATTCGCCTCACAACGATTGCTGAATCGATTGCTGAATCGACCAGAAGGTTTTCTAACTGTAGAAACTGCAGAACAATAACTGTAACCATGGTGTTGTGGTAGAAATAGTCGAATCTGTCAAATCTGTATAAACAATAAACAAAAGAAAAATAAACAAGAAATGAACATGTAATATTATTAGTAACTGCACTTATTAATGCAAAACTTTATGATTCAATTATCTATATCTTAATGCTCCCGCACACCACCCCCAGCGCTACCAAATCTGCTCCTGGCGCCACCATCTGTAGAACTTAGTGGCGCTGGTGCCACTGCTCTTAAATGTTAGTCTGGAGCCCTGACCATATCACAAAACTTTACTTTTGCTTGTGAAACGTTTATGTTCGTTCACAAAACTATTGCATTCTCTTGCCAAAGTATTGTTCCCCTGAGAAACCTTTTGTTCACATTCAAAATATATTGAAATATCAAAAGCATTGAAATAAAGTCTCATATTTGTGGCCAGCAGGGCGGGGCCGAGAGCCGTGGGAATGGAGCTGGTGGGAGTGCCAACATTGTAATATTGTAACAATACGATAGTATATTCTTGATCAGTTTTGCAAGAGAATTCAAAAGTTTAGCGAGTGAACACCAAAAGTTTCTTGACGAACAATGGAAGAGAACACAAAAGCAATGAAATATATTTTTTCCATCAATATGGGCTCTGTAGTTGTCATATGTGACCCTGGACCACAAAACCAGAATTTGAGATTTATACATCATCTGAAAAGCTGAATAAATAAGCTTTCCATTGATGTATGGTTTGTTAGGATAGGCTAGCGTCTGGTATTAAAGTCGATGTTGTGTTCCTGTGTGTCTCTGCCTGTCCTGTGTTCCCTGGAGTTTTGAGTTTGGATTATTAAAAGACTGTTTATGTTAAGTTTATCCTCGTTCCTTCGTTTGCCACAGAGCTCAACCGTGACAGAATACCAGACCGAAACAGAAAAGTAAGCGGCACCCCTTCTCCCCGTGTTTTTGTTTCCGTTTGTGAAAGTTTTTTGTTTTCCCTTGTTTTTCCCTGTGACCATGGAGAGGGCTGCCGCACGATTCGTTGCCCTAGCCCGTAGAAATCTCCCCTTCTACGAGTACAACGGGGAATTCTGTGGGCTCGCCGTGGCGATGGCGTTAGATGACGCCACCATCAATTCGTTGTTCTGGCTCGGGGCCAACTACCATCGTCCCGTGGACCTCCCAGACACCACTGGACTAAGTTGGAGGGAAGGGATCTTCCGGTGTCTGGGGAGTGTCCGGGCCTGAGCCAGAACCAGCCCGCCGTCAACTCATCAGTCAAGTCCGCCGGCCATTCCCCAGTCAGTCCTGCCGACAGTTCATCAATCAAGTCTGTCGGCCGTTTGTCAGTCAAGTTCTCCCGCCGTTCGTCAGTCAAGCCCGCCGGCTGCGGCTCACTCAAGCCCGCCAGCCGATCCAAAGTCAAGCCCACCGGTCGCGGCTCACTCAAGCCTGCCGGCCGATCCGAAGTCAAGTCTGCCGGCAGTTCATCTGTCAAGTTCGCAGGCCGCCGCTCGCTCAAGCCCTCCGGCTGCGACTCCCCCAAGCCCGCCGGCCGTTCGTCAGTCAGGCCCGCCAGCTGTGGCTCCCCCAAGCCCGCCGGCTGTGGCTCCCCCAAGCCCGCCGGTCTCTCCGAAGCCAGTGCCCGCTCCTCGAAAGCGCACTCCAGTGTCTGCTCTAGCCCCTGACCAGAGTCGAGAGATGGCTCTAGCCCCAGACCGGAGTCAAGTCATGTCCCCTGAAGTATTGTCCACAGGAACAAATTTAGTCGGTCATGTCGGTTGGGGTCCCTCTGAAGTCGGCTGCTTCTCTTGTCATGGCCACGGAGGCCATGGAGTTTAGCCCAAGGAGGGCTTCTATTCCTGTGGATAGCCCTGAGAGGGCTCCTGTTCCTGAGTTTAGCCCAAGGAGGGCTCCTGGCCCAAGGAGTGCTCCTGTTCCTGTGGATAGCCCGGAGAGGGCTCCTGTTCCTGTGTTTAGCCCAATGATGAGGCCAAGGTCACAGAGGCCGCCCAGCCATGGCCTCCTGAGCTCCCTGCACCGCCATGGCCTCCTGAGCTCCCTGCTCCGCCATGGCCTCCTGAGTTGCCTGCTCCGCCATGGTGCCCGGACCTGGGACCGCCTTGGGGGCATCCCGTCCTGTCCAAGCCTGTGCTGAGGGATCTCCAAGGCACCCACCCTCCCACCCCTTTGATGTTGTATGGCGCAAGGACGCGCCTTCCAGAGGGGGGCGTCATGTCAGGCTTGTGTTGTGTTTTGTTCCCCATGTGCTCCCTGTGTCCCAGTGTTTATGCCCATATTGTTTAGTTTCCTGTTCCTGTCCTGATTATGTTGATTTGAATCCAGTTGTGTTGTTTAATTATCTCGTTTAGTTTGATTATTTAAGCCCTGTGTTTCCCTGAGTCTAGCGTCTGGTATTAACGTCGATGTTGTGTTCCTGTGTGTCTCTGCCTGTCCTGTGTTCCCTGGAGTTTTGACTTTGGATTATTAAAAGACTGTTTATGTTAAGTTTATCCTCGTCTCCTCGTTCCTTCATTTGCCACAGAGCTCAACCGTGACAGTATCGTTGACTATTGCTGCAAATATACCCGGGCTACTTATGACTGGTTTTGTGCTCCAGGGTCACATATATGGAAGAGCAGCCATGCTGCTAAATTAGGGCTGTCACGATATTAGATTTTTCACACCACGGTTATGTGGCCAAAAGAATTCACAATATCGATATATCGCAATGTCTATAGAAAACTTGGGGAATCAGCCAAATAAATTTTTACTTTGTTTATTTAGTTTTTCTTTTTACCCAATGAACATAAATATATTGATAAACACAGGGCACATGCATTTTCACTTCTTCTTCAGGCCACAGCTGACCTGAGACTCTGGCTTTCTCTGTCTTCTTTGAAGCTCCCTGTGAAATAACAAGAGAGAAAATACTGTCAAGTTCAACAGTATGATGAATAAATATTAACATCAAAACTGATACTTTAACCTGTTAACTTGTGTACCCGTATTTGAATCTCTTTAATGTATAGTAGCGCCGGCGCCAATGAAGTCATGCAGTTAACACGCTTCTAATTCAGTATTAATGTGCATCTAGAACGGCTGCAGATGAGGCATTAAGTGCATGGCACTGCGACCAACTTAAGTTTAAATGTAGCAATGTGGTCACTCAGTTTTCTAGATTTATTTTAATCGTGTAATAGATTTGAACAAAAAAATCAAGTGCTACGTACATGTATTGGCCATGACTTGATTGCAAATACAAATAAAAAATTAGACGAGTAAAGAAAACGCGGTACTTATTAAAAGAATCACCCCTTTATTTAAATATATGAACACAGGAAACCGCTGTTAACAGGTTAATGTATCGTTTCCCATTCCATGACTAGTAAAATAATGTCAACTTACTGTTTGAACATGGTTCTTCTCGGAGTAGCGCAGCCGCGCACTGCGTCTTCTTCTTGATTGACAGGTGTCAGCGTTAAGGCGCAATACTGCCACCTGGGAGGTCAAACAGGTACTGGTGCTAGAGTATGCGTGTCGTTTTATCATAAGTGTCCTGTTCATTTTAAATATTGTGGTTATCGCCAATACCGGTATATCGTCATACCCTAAATTAACACGATGTCGATATTTCATGATTTGAATATCACGGTTGTTGTCAATAACGCGACACCCCTATGCTAAATTAAAAGATGTTTAAAGTACTGCATACATTAATACAAAAAGAACTAATCATTTTCAGAACTGTTATTCAATAATCATAAGCAAATATCAAATTTCGTGATGTATTGATTGCATTATTTAGTAAAGAATTGTAATCAGATTGAAGACTAAGTTCATTACTGGTGAGCTCAAGCCTCGTTGCTGCTTGTGTGAGTGCACGCTGACACAGCTGACCTCAGGCAATCCACTGTTGCCTGGGCAGCACAGGTCAAGCTGAATCAGGTACTTTAAAGACCACCTACCCATAATGCTTTAGTGTGTAAATCTGCTGTGATGTCATCAGCCTTAGCTGATGCTCAGCAGGCTGGCTCACAAACACCTTTACTGAAGTGGTTTGTGTGTGCTCTCTGTGTAATTAGATTTAACACTGAAAGTATGATCTTGTCATAATTGGATATGGCTTGACTGATTATTTCAAGATAGACTGTTGCATTATTAAAAGGCAGATAAGATTTACTTTATCACATTTTTGCTGCTTGTGTGTAAGAGAGAGCGTGTGTGAGGTTCATTCAGTTGTTTTTGTGTTGTTAACACTCTTCAGGGTTCAGTGGAGATGCACAGAGGGCTGTCGTTGTGTGGCAGTGCTCAGTTTGTCTTTGCTGAACTCATATTTGTGTCTGGTCCTCTCAACACAGTCTTTCTCTTACACCTAGATTGCAGGAGTGATTGAAAACAAAATCCATTCACTTTAGGCACTTTCTTTCTTCCGTGCAACATAAAACATGATATTCTGAAGAAATGCAATTGCAATAAGCTTTTAGGCTTCAAAAAGACACACAGCACCATAAAGAATTATAATAGAAGACTATACACTATTTTACATCTGTAGTTAACTGACAGCTTTGTGGGTTGAACAGAACAGTCCAAAACTGAAATTATTCACTGAGACACTAATTAATCGGACATCAATACGTCTCTGATGAACTGTCATGAACATGCCAAGCACAGGGTCTGAGTAACCATATGGGCAATTGGGCTCATGGCCAGGGGCGCCATGTCCTGAAGAGACAGAAGTGCAGGGTCTTAGAATGGTTTACAACGCATTCGCCGAAAATGTAACATTATTGTCTTGCTTGATTTGTTCGCACATTCCTTGGCATTAAAAAAGTCACATGTGCAAAAGATTTTGAGCAATATTGACTTAAGAAGTGTGGATGAACACACAGGGCCCATAAAAATGCCCACACTTGTGGTCATTGTATTTGATCACTTGTCTATTTACAGTACATGACATATTTCCTTTATTTGCCCCAAGTGTTCAAGTTTTCATGAAGATCGTGTGTGTGTGTGTATAGAACTGCTAGCCGATTAGCCGATGATACACACTTACAGCAAAGTGTTGTAAAAATGCAAGTAGCTTTTATTTACACGTTTTGATTTTTAACTATGCACTTTAAAATAAAAAAATTTGAAGTCCTTGTGTAACAGATGAGGGAGTTTAGTCATTGTGATGCTTCTAATTAAGTGATATAAAACAGGTGCTAGTGTTTTACAAAATACACATATTCAGTTGTACACATACTCATCTCTACACCACAATGTGCAACACTTTACATTTTATTACCAAATTATATAACTAATTAAACTTAAACTGTAAAATTTTCTTAGAATTTTTGTTTTACTACCAAATTTACTATATGTAATAACTACTTAATTTAACTTACACTGTATAGTTTTTACTCAAATTCTCACGTTTTACTACCCAAATTATGTATAATATAGAAATTAATTTAAAGGGGTCATATGATGCGATTTAAATTTTTCCTTTCTCTTTGAAGTGTTACAAGCTCTTGGTGCATAAAGAAGATCTGTAAAGTTGCAAAGACTAAAGTCTCAAATCCTAAGAGATATTCTTTATAAAAGTTAAGAGTCAGCCACGCCTACCTAAAACGGCTCGTTCTAACACGCCCCCACATGTC
>NW_015554071.1:33887-48134 GCF_001515605.1 Sinocyclocheilus anshuiensis
TGTGGGACGAAGCGGAGTCCAGCCCAGGGTCGTCACATGTGGTTGCCGCAAGCCTACCGGCCGCTCCTTTGTCGAATCCGCCGGCCGCGCCGTTCTCAAGCCCGCCCGCCGCTCAATCTAGCCCGCCGCTGCTCACTCTAGGCCTCCGGCCTCCGCTCACTCTAGCCGCAGGTCTCCACTCACTCAAGCCCACCGTGTGTGACGCTGTGTGTTTCGTTGTGAAAGCTAAACTACTTTGTTTGGTCTTCCAAAAGAGGACACGACTCCTTTAATCTACATTGTAAAGTTTTCGAATTCTCATGTATGCAATTTCCTCATTCTTGTTTTGCTACCAAATTAAATGAAATTATTTTAATTAAGAGTTTTCCTCGAATTCTTTTTTTTTTTTATCAAATTATATAATTAATTTTACTTCGACTGTAAAGTTTTCCTCAGGTTCTCATGTTTTGCTCCTAAATTATATGTAACAACTAATTAATGTAACTTACGCTAATACAGCTTTCCTCAAATTCTCACATGTTACTACCAAATTGTATGTAATATCTAACAGTTTAATTTACAATGTGAAATATTCTTTGAATTCTCGCATTTTGCTACCAAATTATATGTAGTTTGTAATAGTTTAACTCACATTTTGAAATATTCCTCAAATTCTTATGTTTTGCTCTCAAATTAATATATGTAATTATATGTATAATGTAAATTAATATCTTATGTATAGTTCCATAGTTTTAGTATAGTTTAGTTAGTATAGTTAGTAGCAGTGTTGGGTAAGATACTCAAAAAAAGAAATCATCTACAAATGACTAATTACTTCTTTAAAATTGTAATTTGATTACATTACTGATTACTGCATTTAAAAAGTAATCAGATTACTAATTATTTTACTTTCAAGTTACTTTCAAGTTTACTTTTCAAATGATCAAACCTAAAAAAAATACACTACAAAGTGAAACTTGTAGTTTTTTTCATTAGTTTAATATTGACTGAAAAATTACACAAGTATTATTTGTATATACTTGCAATATCAACAAAACTTTTTTCTTTTTTGGTTTTGTAAAATAAAGAAAACCAATAGGGTGAGCTTTCTGCATTCTCAGTCTCCGAAAGCTTCTCTAAAGATCTAAAGTGTCTTGAGACTTGAAGTGTCTATTTTTAAATTAAGTAGGTCGTCGAAAACAAATATTCTCTGATACAATAATCCGTAGGAAACCAACGCGTGCATGTAACGCGTTATATCCAACTCTGGTTAGTAGGGGTGTGTGATATTGAAAAAAAAAAAAAAAGATATCTCGATATTTTCTGGGATTTTATCGATACCGATAATTAGACTAATTTTGCTGAGTGTGTTATTGTGCTGGCATCTTAAGGACTACTGTGGACAGCTGACTCCAAGTTTTTGATATTCTTCATATTCTGTGTGGTGGTCGGTTCACAGCAGTGATAGAAATTAATCTTTTTCAATAAGTTTAAATTTATTTTTACCTTTTATGGGCATTTTTACCTTTATAAAGCCATTTTTTTTTATAAAAGTGTGCTTCATCTTTTGAGTCAAATTCTTACATTTAATCAGTCAATTAGAATAATAAGACGTTTAGGCTGTTACCAAGCAAATTAAATCAGTATCAACAAAATTAATCTTTGCATTGCAGAGGAAACACAGAAGCTGCATCTGAATTGGCATTTAGATGTATTTACACACTGTTTAATGCAGGACATGAATGCATTTAACCTGCAGTTACAAATGCATAAATAAGGTTTTGGTATTTTAAACATAAAAAGTTGAACACTGATATTTGAAATTATTTAAAAAATGAAAAGATATTTTAAATGTGAAATTAAAACCGCCAGTAGGTGGCAGCAAGTCACTGTTAATAAGTGAGTCGTTGCGATTGAACCGAATCATTTAAACGGTTGATTCATTCGGTGTTTGGAATTTTTGTTGGCGAAATAGAGCAAAAATAGGCGATGTGGTGTCTGAAACATAAGTCTCTTAATATGAACTTTTTGTTTATTGAACTGTTGTATAAAATCAATTTCACATTTGTAATCATGCAGATTTTTGGAGAGAAAAATGGCACTCTGTGTGTGATATTGATTAACTATATGAAATTATATAAATATATAAATTTTCTGCTTCCATATCTTGAATTTTGAAATCATATTAAATACATTTTATTAGACTGAATCATGCAGTGAAAGAACACACTCTAAATGCACACGCACACTAGTCTAACCTACTAGATTTTAATAATGTATGCATGCATTCTGTAGGTGTTTTATTTGTTTTTTGTTTTTTTCGATATACTCGATAATGTCAAATCATATATTGTTAAAACAACAATTATGATATTATCGCAGATGATATATATCACACACCCCTAATAGTTAGTATAGTTTTCCTCAAATTCTCATGATTTGCTACCAAATATCCACTTATCTACTATCTGAAAGTTTTCCTTGAATTCTCGTGACTTGTGGCCACATGAGTTTTTTAATCTGATGAATGATGGGATGCACTTAACCTCAAAAACGAAGTGATCTCAGAGATAGTGTGGATTTAGTGTGGGTTAAGGGCACTGAGCTTTGTTTTTTTGTGACCTGACCTGAGACAGTATTACACACTTACTTCCTATTGCATGTGCACATTTTCAAGTGCGTATTAACAGAGACATACTTTGAAAATCCACTGGAAATAGTATACCATCCGGACACTTTTATAATACTACTTTCAACAGTGCTGTAAAATAGATAAGTGACTTTAACCGAATCGTCTCTTCCTGCAGCGACTGCCATGACCACAGACGAGGCGGAGAGCGTTCATAAGAAACAGGTGTGCGAGCAGCAGCAGGAAGAGGAGAACCTGGCTGCACAGGAGCCAGGCCCCGCTGACACCGTTCAGGACAGCCCCTCCGGCACCTCGCTGCCCCCCGGGGGCTCGGAGGAGGAACAGGAGCTGAAGCCGCGCCAGCGCACCTCTGCTGGCCGCGGCCTCTCCCGCCTCTTCTCCTCCTTCCTGAAGCGCCGCTCGCAGTGCTCGGACGGTGAGGGGGTGGAGACGGAGAGAGCCCGGGACAAGGACGGCCAGGAAGAGCCCAAAGCTCCCATAGCGGACCCCGAGCCAGAACTGCGCATAGAGGGCGATGTTGCTGTAGACCAGCACTCAATCAGCAGTGCTGAAAACCAGGTGAGAAAGAGGAACAGATTAATGGTACTAAAGCTAGAACCAGATTTAAGATTCAAAGGACAAAAAGCACCATAAAAGTAGTGATGCACTGAAATTAATTTTTTACTGGAACTAAAATTAAAGTTTTCATTTAGCTGAAAATGAAAACCAAAAATGATTTCATAATCATGTAATTAATCATATTTATTTAAAAATCAACACTCAAATCTGAGTTGCACATAAGGCATTGTTTCTATTATTTTTTTCTATTAACTTTTTTTAATGATAATGTTTCTACTCTAATTTGTTCAAAATATAAGCATTTAAACATTTAGCTGAAAATTAAAACCAAAAATGATTTCATAATCATGTAATTAATCATATTTATTTAAAATCAACACTCAAATCTGAGTTGCACATAAGGCATTGTTTCTATTATTTTTTTCTATTAACTTTTTTTAATGATAATGTTTCTACTCTAATTTGTTCAAAATATAAGCATTTAAACGGTGGCTGTCATAAAAACTTAAAGACGGCGGTAAAAAATGTAATCTAAATGTAATATAGACCATTTTTAGGGATGCAAACAATAACTATCTAACACAACAGTCCTAACGCATTCCCAGTTTTATTTTAACATAACTTCTGAGCATCCAAAAAAATATTGGAAACATTTTGATAAAAACATGTTATGACAACCGTTTTAAGGTTAGATGTTACTTAATCGCCTCCTGTTATCCTTTTGAAGCAGTTTGACAACAAGCAGGAAATGTTCATGGGTCAATGACATCACTGCATTGAATTGGTCTATTGTGCATATATTTAGCAAAATGCTCCTCTCTAGAGATATTTTTCCAGCTGACTAATGCTTTTGTGGAAATCCAATTTTTTGTGGAAAGCTTTCCTGAGGTGAATGTAATGTTAAGTGTTGTTTTCAAGCTGTTTTATTGACATTTTGCAGTTGAAACACTGATTGAGTGATTACATAACTCACAATACCTTCTAATGTTCATTCATATCAAATAATGTTTAGTGGTGTTTTGTTCAGGCATCAACTGAAAATAGCATAGACTGAAAGATCTCTGTTTATCAAAATGAAGATCCATTAAAATCGAGAAATTTATATTGTTAAATCAGCCCTAGCATCACCACAGCTGACATGTTAGCCTGTTGTAGTTTATCCATTTTGTTTGCATTAAATGAAACGATGTGCCATTAGAGAAGTGCTAATTAAACGTCACCATTTTGGACAAAAGTGTTCCACACTTCTAAATTCTAAGTCTTCTGAAGCAAAACAGTAAAGCATCTCTAAGACTTTTAAAAGTCAGAGCAACCCTCAGCCCACTGGTGTGTGGGCTTACTGACAGTTTTGACCTCAGGGTGACAACTGGATGTTCTCACTGTTTGCTTGTAGAAAGGGATGTCTGTGCAAAAGCAACTGAACTGTGGAGCTTCACACATCTCAGATTCACACGTTGAGTTACGGTCAAAGATTGCGTGTTAAAACCTTCTCTGTGCAGCTCTCACCTGCTCCAGCAGCACAGTATACTAAAAGCTTTCTGAGAGGCTGTTCATACTGAACGGCTGGTATTTTAGGCATTGCTGACTGCTGTCAAAATGCTTCAGCTTTTTTTTCCCTTATGCTAGCTTTTCATTATTTAGTCTGCTCTCTTTTCTCTTGAATATGAAGCATTTTGAAGGGATAGATCATCCAAAAATGAAAATTCTGTCATAATTTACCCAGCCTCATGTTGTTCCAAACCTGTATGAATTCCATTTTCTGTTGAACACAAAAGAATACAAATGTTTGTAAACAGTTGCTGGTGGTCAATAGTATTTTTTTTTCTATACTATAGAAGTCAATGGCTACACCAGGGCTGTCCAAACTCGGTCCTGGAGGGCCGGTGTCCTGCAGAGTTTAGCTCCAACCCTAATTAAACACACCTGAACCAGCTAATCAAGCTCTTACTAGGCATAGAAACTTCCAGTAAGGTGTGTTGAGGCAAGTTGGAGCTAAACTCTGCAGGACACCGGCCCTCCAGGACCGAGTTTGGACAGCCCTGGGCTACACCTTGAGGGTGAGTAAATGATGACAGAAATTTCATTTTTCGGTGAACTATCCCTTTAAGGTGTCACATGCTCAGTTTATATCCAACTATTTTTGCAAATGTTAAAGGGGTCATCGGATGCAAAATTGACTTTTACATTTTGTTTGAACTGAAATGTGTGTTGTAAGTGTGTGTACACAACCACCCTATAATGATAAAAATCCACCCAGTGTTTTTTTTTTTTTTTTTAATCTTGATAAATCATGACCCCTTTCTAAAATCAAGCAGTTCTCAGATTCATGGCTGTGTGATGTCACACAGGCCAAGGCCCCTACCACGATTGTTGATTGACACTAGCGTTTTACCTTAGACCCGCCCTGAGTGACCTGCTTTGTTTTTGAAGGGAATACATCCTCCGATCTAAGTACCTAAATGTGTCTAAATGCTTCACCTACAGAAGAAGTGAGTATATTTTTTTAAATGAATTTTGCAAATCACCTTTCCTAATAATGTGCTAGTTAGCAAGTTTCACGATCAATGCGTCTAAAGTTTACAGTCTCTCAGAGAACAGCACATCACTCCACAGAAGAGAGGGGCGGGGTGAGCAGAGCTCATTAGCATTTAAAGGGAAATGCACCATAACGGCTTGCTGTAAACAGAGTGTTTTTTGACAGGTTAAAAGGGTGTTGTTTTACACTACCATTGAGCAATTTTAACCAAAGCATGTTATAGACTTTTCATTAAGACCCTAAAGAATCATATCAACTTGTGGAAAATGGGCATCTGATGACCCCTTGAAAAAAAAAAAGGTTGCAATAAAACAGAAGTAGCAACGGATCTTTTCTAGAATATTGCGATGTACAAATGTGTACCAAAAAAGAACAAATGTAGGACGGGGACTTGATTCTATATGCATTGGTTGTTAATTGCGTTGTGAGATGTGGACGTTGCACTCAAAAGTGGAGGCAGATGAACATGAGCTTGCAGGGGTGGGTTTAAGTGGAGTAAATGATCAGAGAAGTCCTGCATACGTCACCAGAGAGAAGTCTATCGATTATGTCATTTTGATTAAAAATGAAACAAAAAATGAAACGTGCATAAATTTATTGTTCATAAAAAGATCCATAACATGGATTTTATAAAATAGCGTGAATTTTAATTTCGTGCCAACTTTAGGAAGGTTTTTTTGAAGTAAGTCAAAATGTGCATTAAGGTGATAGAAACGCATAAACAATGATGTGTTTTAAACATTTGGACGTGGAAGAGGAAGCAGCACACTGGGTATGAATTAACATGTATGCATTGGGCCCACTGTAATTAAAAAAATTAAGGCTGCTTAACATTTAAATAGTTTGATTCAGAAACCCTCCACCTCCCCCAGCACCACCTGTATAGATCTGCTATGGGTATTTTCATATTCTATATGCATGAAAGTGTTACATTTTTAGAGGTTCTTTTTGTCATTTCACCATCCTGTACAAATTATGAACTCTCATTAGACCAGTTTGAAGGATCTTCCGAAATTTACAGTGTATAAGTATGCTGTGTCCTAAGTGACCTTGGCAATCCCAGAATACATTATGACAAGCTCAGGGAAAAAAATGAATACAGTATGGTGGTAAACAGAAATGATGCATAAGGAACAGGGTGCTGAGTTGTTGATTTGCTTTACTTTGTAGCAGCTTGAGGAACTAGGTGGTCTGCTTAGACCATGATGATACCATTTGTGAAATTTTTTTATAATCATTGCTAGTATCATCAGTGACTGCAAAAAAAATAAAAAGGCTTTTAGTTTATGTTTTACACATACGAAATTATTGGTTATTGGCAATCAAGTTGGCCTACTTTCAAAAACTCTAAAATAATAATTCTGTAAGAAACCTTGGTTCTAAAAAGGTACAAATTAGTCTTCCTCCAGCGAATTAATTGTGTAATAATCTAAATTTTGGATTTTTAACATATTTTTCTTCCTCCAGCAAATCGTAGCAGATCAGAAGGAAGACGCCAAGCTGGAGTCCGGCAAGGCAGAAAAGGGGGAGAAGGGGGAGAAGAAGGAAAAGAAGGAAAAGAAGGAGAAGAAGGAAAAGAAGGAGAAGAAGGAAAAGGTGAAGAAGGAGAAAGCAGACAAGGAGAAGGAGAAGCCAGAGAAAAAAGAGAAAGCAGAGAAGAAAGAGAAGAAGGAGAAAAAAGAGAAGAAAGAGAAGAAAAATGAGGACAAGGCCAAAGGAGAGGAGGGAGAGAAAGACAAGGAGTGTGAGAAGGAAAAAGAAATAGTAGAGGAAGAGGCCAAGCTGGAAGACGCAGGTGCGGCAGAAACGGAGGTAAAGGAGGAAGGAGAAAAAGAGAAAGAGAAACAGGAGGAGAATGTGGTGGAGGAGGAGGAGGAGGAGGAGGAGGGGAAGAAGCAGAAAGCATCTCGCCACCCCGGGATCCTGCATTGCAAAGTCAAGCTGCTGGATGATACTCTGTTCGAGTGTGAGCTGGAAGTAAGAGACACACACACACACACACACACACACACACACACACACCTCTTTTGTTGCTTATCAAGTGCGCCGTATCGTTGTCTAGTCCCGCGAGAGTGACTCTGAAACTCAAGCGTTGCTCAAGGGCTTTTACTTCCTTTGCTAATTAACTCTCAGACTACCGAGAGACTATTTCTGCTGATCTGACACTTTAGCCTGTTTTTGTTGCCATCGTACTGTGTGGCTCTTGTCTAAAACCGACTGAGCAGACTCGATGTCTGCTATCTACAGAGACAGCATCCTAAGTGAAACAGAACATCCTTATTAGCAGCAACTTGACCCGCAAGTCTCGCTTTACATTCACAGCTAATTCTGCTGTTAGCATGTAGCGAGCTAAGCTAACAATTCTATTTCCACACAAGAGTCTCTATGTTCAGAATGGAATATAAGGCAACTATTTTTATAGAACATGAACTGTATACTTCAAAAATAGTAGGTGAAACTGTCTGCATAATTCCACGTTTCAAACAGCAGTGTGCTACTTTGTTGTCACATGACCTCGCTACTTTGCATGTGAACTAGTTATCATCTTGTAAAAATGTCTTAATCTTTGGCAGTCGCACAATAGTAATTAATCAAAAACATCATGTCCCTAATAACTTCTGGTTCATTCACCCTGGAAAGTGAAGTCATACACATTGCATTGTGGGATACAGTACCCAGCACAATGTGCTCTGTTGTGTACTATAGAATCTGGGTATTCCATGCATACAGACAATTTGCTTACTGTGCACAATATGCATTCTATTATGGAAGCACATTTGTGCCACATAAGAAAAAAAAAACATTGTTATGACATAGTATCTCATAATTTTCACTCTTTTATGTCATGATCATGAGTCATGATTATGAGATAAATAGTCGAAATTATTAAAGTAAAAAATGTTGTCATATTGACATTGTTGTACTGACATTGTTGTATATCATAATTTTCACTTTTTGTCAAAACTATGTCTTTTTATCTTATAAATTCAATTTACTAGAATAATTATGACTTTTTATGTCATCATTTAAACTTTTTATGTCAATTGGCTGTTATAGTTTTTACTTTTTGTCATTTTTACTTTTTATCTCATAATTCTGACTTACTGTCATGATTATGACTTGACTGATAATTACAACTTGCGTAATAATTTAATAGCTTTTTATGTCATAATTATGATTTATGAATTATGGCTTGCCTCTCTATTATGACTTAGAATCTCATAATTTTCACTTTTTATTCCATACTCATACATCATGATTATGAGATAAATACTTGAAATTATGGGATAAAAAAGTAAAATTGTCATAATTTTGTCATAATTTCGACTTACTGTCATAACTATGACTATTTTTCTTATAATTTTGATTTGATTCTGACATAATTATGACCTTTGTCACCATTTCAACTATTTTTCATATCAATTGTTTTTGTTAGTTTTACTTTTTGTCATTTTGACTTTTTATCTCATAATCGATCTAATCTAATCTAATCTAATTTATCTCATGGGTTTCCATACTGTATACACTGAAGGAACAACAAAAAAAATATTATAGTAGCATGCTACACTGTACATAACTTCACTTGCTAATAGAGCTGCTCAATTCATAGACCTAAAACTTTGAAGAGAATTTCAACCCATGGGTTCTCTCAGAAATTTCTTTGAGTCTCAATTTTTGTTCTACAAAATAAATCACACACAGTTGTATCTCGTAAGTCTAAAAGTCACTGTATGCTTTAATGCTTGTCGCTATCAAGTTGCTATATAAGGATTACAGTTGTTGTCTGACTAAAATACTTAAATAGTACTGTTCCAAACAGGGGCTTCTGTGTTTTAACTACATTTCTTTGTTTCCAGAAACATGCCAAAGGCCAGGAGCTGTTTGCTAAAGTGTGTGACCACCTGAACCTGTTAGAGAAGGACTATTACGGTCTGGCCATATGGGAGACGACAACCATAAAGGTGCCTCAGTCTGTTAGCACTCACTCACTCTTTTAATATTAACTGTAGGTGGCATGTTTTTTTTTCTTGACAGCATGTTTTCTTCATGTTTAGATTAGCTTTGGAGTGGAATTCTAGTCAAAATAGAAATAAAGGTTGTTTTCTTTTTAAATTATTTAAACAATTATTTAAACTATATTCTTTACTATTGCTATAAAACACCATTTTATAACAATAATTAAGTTTATTAATCATTCTACTGTAATTCTATAAGAATAGAATTATAAATCTACACCACAGTTGTAACAATAACAACTACACAGAGGAATTATATAACTGAAATCACTTTCACAACAATTTTTATTTTCACAACTTATAAATGATAAAAACACTGACAACCAATCAGAATCTGCCCAAAAGAGCTTGGGCATTTAAATTGGCAGACTTTAGAGTGTAAACAGGCCTTTAGTTAAAGCTTTATTTGTCTTTTAGACATGGCTGGACTTCACCAAGGAGATCAGACGGCAAGTACAAGGTGAGTCACATCACCGCCGTTCATCTCCTTGACATATAAAATAAAGTTACGGCCGTTTCACAGCGAGGCGAATCACTGACAAACTTTGCTTTTACACCGAGCACGAAACGATTAATCGCCTTCTGCTAATTCACGCCTGCACGATAGGTGGCACCGACCAGCAATGCATTTTTCCTCATGTAGCCTATGTATCTCATATATGGCTTTTACATCATCCACTGCTCATTATACAGCATTAAAGGTGGGGTAAGCGATTTTTCAAAAACGCTTTAGAAAACTGATTCGGGCCGAATAGCAAAACAAACTTGTAGCCAATAAGCAGTAAGGGGCGTGTCTACTCATGATGTGGAGGAGAGAGTGTTCAGTGCACAGGACGGACATTAGAAAGAAAGATAGAGATGGCGGATAAAAAACAAAAGAGGAAAATGTCTGCGGAACAAAAGAAGGCTTAAGTTGAAAATCATTTGAAATTTGTGTCAATACGTCATAAAGAGAACGCAGCAGCAGTTTTCTTGTCGGGGATTTGTCATGTCGTGCCGCGCTGCATCCAGTGTAGACCATAGATATGTATATACTGTATATCTATGGTGTAGACAGCATGACTGATTATTATGAGTTCTATAGTATTTTGTCGCGCTGCGCCACTCGCGTCCGGTGTAGACACGGACATTGGTTTTGCTTTGTTTCACAGAACTAATCGTTGTCTGGGTTGCGTACGTATGTGTGGGCCGGAGCTATCAAAATAGGGGCGAGACCCTTTTGGAGTAGGGGTGTGTATGTTTTGGTGATTTCAAATGTCAAAATTGGCTACCAGAAATCGCTTAACCCACCTTTAAATTAAGATAAATAACTTTTGGTTCTTCATCAGAAACACAAACTATCCATAATGCTTACAAGAAAATATAATTAGAGGTACAATTAGCATCAAGCTGCATTTCAAAATGTATGTAATTCATGTTTTTGCTCAAACCCCCCTTTAAACCATCATCGAGTGCTTGTAATAACTTGTGATCTAAAATGGATTTTGCTTCTATAATAGGCAGACATGCACTTTTTGTATGTTATAATGGACTAAACGCTACCTGCTTGTCATTTGTCATAAACATCCTTTATTGTTATAAAAATACCATGAGCTGCAAAAAACATATACAGAAAATATATTGTATGAATATAAATATAAATATATCTCTATGTTCAGACACCAACGACAACAACATCTTGACATCCATATTCTTTGTATGTTGGTTGAAAGTCCTCTACTTCTGTGTTTTTACGCTCGTGCTCAATACAGTCGTCTGAGCATTTAGCGCCACCTCGTCGACCTTTTGGGTAACACCAGTTGCTCTGGCCATGCTATGTAATGCTCAAATCTTATTGGATGGCCCGTGTTTTCGCTTTGCGAAACTGAAAAGATTCGTCGGACTGCTTAGGAAAAAAAAAAACATTCGCATTTTCGGTGTGCGAATGTTCGCGGTCTATGTGGAAGCATCCATAGTAATCTGTTGTTTTATTCCAGCACGTCATCGCATCCGATATTCGTTTCACTTTTCCGCGCTCAGTGTGGAAAGGCCTTTAGTGTCTAATTTTCTGTTGTTCCTGTTTTAAATCATGTTTGCCTTTATTTAGGCACCAACTACGATTTCACATTCAATGTGAATTTCTACCCGCCTGATCCTGCCCAGCTATCAGAAGACATCACCAGGTGAACAGCACTTTCTTTATAATATATATATATATATATATATATATATATATATTTCAATCATGACCGTGAGTATTTAAGACATACTGCTGCTGCACAAATAGCATGGAAGAAGAAAACAAAACAACTAAATATGTATGCTGCTGCTATACAATTATATGCTTAAAATCATCCCTAGGCAGAAGAAATATAAAAGATAAAACCCCCCAGAACAAGCAGCACCTATTGCCAAGACATATGTACTGCAACTGCTCCGGAGAGCCGTGAGAACGTTGGTTTGCTATCTATGTGAGCCTGGGCTGGCTTTGCCGAATGGCTTAACTCTAGTTAACTATTGCTGTGTGTACCTGATCGGTTGACCAGATAGCTTAAACTAGTGACCTGAGTTAAATGTGTTTCTGGGCTAATGGAGCCCAGATAAGTTAACTAGTGGCTTAACAATGTGAACCAGGGTGCTGTACACTTAGGTTTATTTAACTAATGACCTAAATAACTATGTGTGTCTGAGCCAATAGCTCAAACTTACCTAGATAGAAACGCGCAATATGTGTGCCATTAACAAACAGCAATCACACTGTAGGCTGATAGATGAAGTAACCCCCAGCAACCACCTGACTCAGGCTCGGGCGGCCTGAGCAAATAGTTTTCAATTTGTCATTCAAGAGTTGTAATTTTTTTTTTTTTCATTAACATTCATCAACGTTACTGCAATGGAAATACTTACCTTTAACTTATTAATAAGCTAACAAAATATTTGGCGAAAGAATAAATCACTGTACACCCTGTAGTTGTGGTGTCATATGCCCAGGACTATAAATAGCGGTGAATAAAGGCCTCCTGTAGCGAATCCATGTGTTTTTGTAAGAAAAATATCCATATTTTAAATGTAATAAACACTTTTCTCTCACTTCCGGTATCTGTCATATGTGAAAGGCGTTCCGGCGGAAGGCGTATGACGTATGCGCAGCGCGCACCTGTGAGATATGATAGTCTCGCGAGTTTGTTTAAAGGAGCAAAGGAAGCAAAGCTTCCTTACTTTAGCAAAGGAAAACCAGTCTCCTCTTGGCTTATATCGAAATCCTCCAACATTTTTCTTTGCAAATCTTCAGTTTGTACTTCTAATTCGTGACCGGCATTTTGTTTTGTTGTCTCTCCGCGTTCGGCACTAATCTCGCAATGCCGACGTGCTGTGCCATCCGCCGGCACGACTTCCGCGTATGACAGATGATGGAAGTGATAGAAAAGTTATTACATTTGCAATATGGATATTTTTCTTACAAAAACACATGGATTCGCTAGAGGAGGCCTTTATTCACGCCCCGGAGCCATGTGAAGCACGTTTTATTATGAATGCGCGCGCTTTATTTAACGACTTGTGGACTGTTCAACTGCCATACCCGCTGACTGCAATGATAGAGCTTGGAATAGCAGGACAATTTTTAATATAACTCCAACTGGATTCGTCTGAAAGAAGAAAGTCATATACACCTAGGATACTTCGAGGGTGAGTAAAACACGAGCCAATTTTCATTTTTGGGTGAACTAACCCTTTAAGACACTACAGTGACTTTATTTAAATGCAGTTGTCTGCTTTTATATTAATTGTGTCCAAATTAAAATTCGCAACATAGAAATACTGTGCATGCTGCTGCTGAGAAAAATCTCGATGACTGAATAGCTATGCAAGCTGCTGCTACTGCACTGATGATAATATTGACTAACATTTTAATACTGAGTTGAAGAACATGCTGTTGCTGTTAATGATATTCACAATGTTGTAGTAGGAATTTACTGTGCGAGCTGTTGCAATATTTAATCAGAATTTATGAAGCATAATCTACTGCTGCTGCATGAAACCTGCTGTAAGCCCTGTTGAATAAGCAAAGTAATGAATGCCTATTGCACTTTAAAGAGTTAATTTACCCTCCATGAGTTATTAAAATGTCATGCAACTAAAGCACTTTCTGCTGCCGCTGTTATATTAACATAATATTATTTCTAACCTTGCATCTGAATTTGCTATGCATGCTATAAATTTGCTAACATTGCGATCTGAGTAGCTATGCATACTGCTGCACAAAAGTACTTAGAATTCAGAATCAGAATCAGAATGAGCTTTATTGCCAGGTATGTTTACACATACGAGGAATTTGTTTTCGTGACAGGAGCTTCCACAGTTCAACAGAATGACAGTGACAGAACAAAAAAACACAGATAATAAAAAAAAAAAAAATAGAACAAGTAAATAAGGAATAAAAATATATAAATCGAAAATTGTATGTGCAGGTATATTACAATAGACAGTTTTGTATGTACAGGTACTGTATATTATGTGCAAATTTTAGG
>NW_015554071.1:48376-51488 GCF_001515605.1 Sinocyclocheilus anshuiensis
GGTTTGTCGTTGTTGTAGGTTAAATGAGTCCTGGTAGGAATGCTAGAATTAGAATTAGAATTAGAATTAGAAAGGGGCAGTAGAATTGCTACTGCCCCTTTATTAAATAAACAAACACAACCAATTAATGATTATTTCACTTCTATAAACCCTGTTGAATTGAATAGCACCTAATTTCACCTAAAAGTTTACTACCATCCAAGCGTTATCTTATTGAAATTCATGCAACTAAATGTACTTCTACTGCCACTGCTGTATTAGCAACAATGATAATTGGATTGCCATGCAGACTGCTGCTAATATTTCTAACATTGCATCTGAATTTTCTATGCATGCTGCTGCTATTAAAATTCACTAAACTAGCGATCTGAATAGTTATGCATGCTGCTACAGCTGCACAAAAGTACTTAGAATTGCTATAAGTGTCTTTATTAACAAGCAAGAGCAATCAAATAACGCCTATTTCGTTTTGAAGAGTTCACAAAATCTACTGTAAGCCCTGTTAAATAAGCAAATAAATAAAATGCCTATCTCACTTTAAATAGTTACTTACCCCATGCATTATCACTGAAATTTCAAGCAACTAAAGTACTGCTGCTGCTATATTAGCAACAATAATTTTACATGCTTCTGCGATTAAATTTGCTACATGCGATCTGAATAACTATGCATACTGCTGCTACAGCTGCACAAAGGTACTTAGAATTGCTATAGCTCCTTTTAAATAAACGAAACACAAATGATGCCTATTCGCTTGAAGAGTTCACATACCATCCATTTTTAGTCACTGAAACTTCAGCAACTACGGTCTACCTACTGCTGCCACAACTAAAAGCATAATTTGATTTGCTATGCGTACTGCTATTAATAATTCGCTAATAACGCAATCTGAAATTCTATGGATCCAGCTGCTCCACTCCATGAAAGTACTAGAATTGCTGTAGCCCATCCATGCATTATCGCTGAAATTTCATGCAACTAAATAACTTTCTGCTGCCCCTGCTGTATTAGCAATTATAATTGGTTGCTATGCAGACTGCTGCTAATATTATTTCTAACATTGCATCTGAATTTGCTATGCCACTCAGCTGCTATTAAATTTGCTAAAAATTGTGATCTGAATAGCTATGCATACTGCTGCTACAGCTGGACGAAGGTACTTAGAATTACTAAGAGTCTTTATTAAACAATGAAACGCAAACAAATAATGCCTTTCGCTTTAAAGAGTTCACAAAATCTCTGTACGCCCTGTTAGATAAACGAAGTAATAAATATAAGCGTCTTTATTAAACAATGAAACGCAAACAAATAATGCCTTTCGCTTTAAAGAGTTCACAAAATCTCTGTACGCCCTGTTAGATAAACGAAGTAATAAAAGCCTATTTCAATTTTAAAGAGTTACTTACCCCATGTGTTATCACTGAAATTTCATGCAGCCAGATACTTTCTGCTGCCACTGCGATAAGCAACAGTAATAATTTAAATTGATTTGCTATGCATACTGCTATTAACAATTCGCTAATAATGCAATCTGAATTCTATGATACTGCTTCTACACTCCATGAAAGTACTAAAATTGCTGAAAACCCAACTCAATACACAAATAGTAAATTCCAGTTTAAGAGTGTCCTACTATTAGCTACATTGTACTTGGGCTACTGATTGGACTATCGCTGAACCAAGGTAACGAGTGAAATAGAGATGTGACCCCTTTAAGAGTGAGCGCTCCCTCTTCTGAGTGCATTGCAATGCGGCACGAGTACACGTATGAGCGGGTATATTATTTTCTGATTCTCTTTAAGTTGTTATGGTTAAATAGGTAAGGCTGTTATGATGTTTATGAAAGACAGTTATACGGGTTCACCTTAACTTAAAACTGTGAACAACTGTGAAACACCAACTGCAAACCGACCCCACTAGTGAGGTGTGCATCTGAAAGCGATGTTCACGGTTCAGGGTGCGAACTACGGGGGAGCTAGGGGGAGCTCGGCTCCCCTTAATAAGACATGGGCTCCCCTGAAAACGTGAGTAGTGCATACACTTGTAGCTGTTATGTATCTTTGTAAGTCATTGTAAGCCCTCTTTTGAGGCACTCGCACGAACCACCCCCCCGTTATAAAAAAAAACAAACTAGTGGGCTCCCCCAAAGTCCACGGCATAGTTCGAACACTGTCACAGTTAATGTAGAAATGAATGCCCACAGAAGATATTACAGTTTTTTTTAATGCTTTGGCACAATTTTCACAAGCAATTGGTAAATTTTCAAAACTCTTAGTACTAATATCACAACAGATCATCAAAAATGCACTTTTTTCAAACATTTCAGCATATTTTCAATTGTGTTAGTACAATACGCACAATCACAAAATATCCTTTTCACTGCATAAAATAAGTGTTTCATATACAGTATATGTTTCATTCACAGTAACTGCCTTTCATAAAGCTTTTACTATCAAACTTTTCATTTGCATGACTTCTCATTCAGTTTAATACATTTGTCTATTATTGAATCTAACTCATCTTAATGGTTAATCAGTGAATCATTGGGTGCATCTATAGATATATATTCAATAGATATATAGTTTATATAGAACGTGATTGCAATTTAGGGATAACCAAATGCAATTAATTATTTTTACACAAAAAGGGATTTATCTTTAAGATGATAACCACTATTTTGTAAGGGTGTGTGTGTGTGGTTCAGGTAAACCCTATTTTATGGGGACAAAATGTCCCCACAACGATGGCAATATCTGAAATCATTGTCCTTTTTTGGGTCCAATGAGAAGAAAAAAATATTCGTAAGGATATTTAGGAGTAGGGTTAGTGTCGGAGGAGACAGTATAAAACCCATTACTCCTATGGAATGTCACCATAATGATAGGAAAACCTGTGTGTGTGTGTGTGTGTGTGCAGCATTTTACATTACATTATGCCATGTCATACTGTATATTGAAACATTACCATGGTAAAAACTGCACATTACTATAACTCACCCTTCATCTGAAAAATTCAGCTGGAATATAGATTCAGTCATATGGCACAGTGAGTACATTTACTGCATTGACAGTAAACTCTGTTCTAGCACAAAACCTTATGGCCATGTCATACC
>NW_015554071.1:51677-62846 GCF_001515605.1 Sinocyclocheilus anshuiensis
GGTGATGGAGATTTACCGCTGATTACAGAACCGGCTTTACTGATAAGATGCGAGTTAAATATCGCATGCGATTTATCGTGCAGCCCTAGAGATATGCAAGTTAGGTAATGTAAGTGTATTTTCTAACATGACCATTATTGCCTGTATTACTGCAATTATTTCAGCAACAAAGGTGATTTGAAACATGAATCTTGCATTGTTTGCTCTTGAAGGAACTGATTGTTAAAAGTACTAAACTGAAAGAAGATCATACTGTTGTGTTTTGGTGATTAATTCAAATGTTCTCAATCCATATCACAATGATCTTGTGTTCTGAAACAATGATTATGTGGAATGAAAATATGTGCAACTACAATGAAATCACGCAATCAGGTTTTGAAATAATGACTAGTGGTGTTACAAATGTGATCAGTTTAAAGTGTTGTACTAAGAGTTTTGAAAATGTACACCTTACTTATGAAAATAGTACCAAACCAATCAAAAAATAAATAAATTGTAATGCTGCAGTAAAGGCGTTGGAGATTTTGGGAAAATAAGGTAATCCCCAGTTCACTTTACTGTTCTAAAATCCAAGACGCTTGACGTTGTATTCTCACATACAGTACATGAACTAGAAAAACTGCTTGGTGCTGCTGCGAATGCTACTGCTGTTATATGAACAAGCCATGCTTCGTAATTACTCCTCTTGCGAATAACCGGAGCGTAGTTTTACAACTTGTATGTTTTCTAGCTTAAAAATGTGAATCTGACGAAGGCAATAATGCACTGAAATCAGCGTAAAGAGGGTTTACTTATCTAGCGGTTGAGTTTCAGAGAAACTCTGAAAGCATGCTGCAAGAATCTCAAGTGAATGCTAGCCAGCCATATAAATGCAAGGCAGTAAGCTCATTGGCTGCATATGCAGCACGAACCAATCAGCTTGTGCCAAGTCGTTTAGCTCTCTGAATATCATCAGTTACGTTAACAACCCATCAGCCTGCGCCATCTAGAGTTTGAAGACTTAACTATACATATATATGGAGCTTTGGCCAGACGATTTGACCTTTTCATTGATCTTTGCATTTACCCACCCCTCTGTCTCTCCTTAATGTTTCCTGTCCCTGATGTATAGAAATGCCGCATAGAAATAAAATTGATTTTGTGATTTGGCTTAGTGGGATTATCAAATTGCAAGGCTGTGATTTAATTAAATAAATATATGTGCTGCTATAAGTGTTTTAGAGTGAAGTGCAGCACTGTGTTCATTTACTGTTAACCAAGTCTGAGATGCTGAAACACCACATCACGAGCTGCTTGTATGTAAATGAACACAGTGCCATGCTTCACTCTTAAATACACAGTGCATATATTTATTTATTTAAATTGAAGCCTTTGTGATTTGATAGTCGCTCTAAGCCATTTTTCGAAATAGATTTTATTTCTATAAAGCTATAATCCTACACATCAGTGACAGGAATGAAGTGCAACACTGTGTTCATTTACTGTAAACTGAGCCATTCTGAGATACCAAAACACTGTATTATAAACTGCACATGTGTAAATGAACACAGTGCTGCACTTCACTCTGAAACATGTGGCACATATATTTATTTGTTGGAAATCTACTAAAATAAAACTTTTTATAGTTTAATGTTAAAAATGAAATAATGAGAACGTAAATATTAGCATTGTAAAAAAAATAGTTTTACTAAATACTCGATTTTACCTACAACTTGCAATATATTTGCTTAATATTTTAATACGTTTCACAATAGAAATATAATTATTTTATTTTAAAAATGAAATGAAAACAAAAATTAGCATTGTAAGAAATACTTTTACTAAATTTTACATACAACTTGCAATGTATTACCTTAATATTTTAACACTTTTCACAATAAAAAGTCATATTGAATGGGCTAACAGTAGAAATGCAGATTTTTATTTAATTTTTTTACTTTACGACAACTGAAAGAGGTTACATTGACATTTACATTTATTCATTTAGCAGATGCTTTTATCCAAAGCGACTTACAATTGGGGAATATATCAAGCGATTCATCTTAAAGAGGCAAATAGACACAGGAAGTGCTTCTTGTAATACCAAGTTTCAAGCATTGTTCAAATAAGTACAAGCTAGACAGGGAAAGATTAAAGAAAAGAGAATAATTTTTTTCTTTAGGATGAAGTCAGATAGTGATGAAAGAAGTGAGTTTTCAGCTGTTGCTTGAAAATGGTCAGGGAATCAGCATTCCGGATAGAGGCTGGAAGATCATTCCACCAGCCAGTAATGGTGAACAAAAATGTTCTAGAAAGTGATTTTGTGCCTCTCTGTGATGGCACCACAAGGCATCGCTCACTGGTGGATCTCAGACTTCTGGTGGGAATGTAGATTCGTAAAAGTGAGTGGAAGTAGGCGGGTGCTGAGCCTGTGGCTGTTCTATATGCAAGCATCAGTGTCTTTAACTTGATGCGAGCCATAACCGGCAGCCAGTGCAGGGAGATGAAGAGAGGTGTGACATGGGCTCTTTTGGGCTCGTTGAAGACCAGAAAACTTTTTATAGTTTAATGTTAAAAATGAAATAATGAGAACGTAAATATTAGCATTGTAAAAAAAATAGTTTTACTAAATACTCGATTTTACCTACAACTTGCAATATATTTGCTTAATATTTTAATACGTTTCACAATAGAAATATAATTATTTTATTTTAAAAATGAAATGAAAACAAAAATTAGCATTGTAAGAAATACTTTTACTAAATTTTACATACAACTTGCAATGTATTACCTTAATATTTTAACACTTTTCACAATAAAAAGTCATATTGAATGGGCTAACAGTAGAAATGCAGATTTTTATTTTATTTTTTTACTTTACGACAACTGAAAGAGGTTTGAGTTTACATTGACATTTACATTTATTCATTTAGCAGATGCTTTTATCCAAAGCGACTTACAATTGGGGAATATATCAAGCGATTCATCTTAAAGAGGCAAATAGACACAGGAAGTGCTTCTTGTAATACCAAGTTTCAAGCATTGTTCAAATAAGTACAAGCTAGACAGGGAAAGATTAAAGAAAAGAGAATAATTTTTTTCTTTAGGATGAAGTCAGATAGTGATGAAAGAAGTGAGTTTTCAGCTGTTGCTTGAAAATGGTCAGGGAATCAGCATTCCGGATAGAGGCTGGAAGATCATTCCACCAGCCAGTAATGGTGAACAAAAATGTTCTAGAAAGTGATTTTGTGCCTCTCTGTGATGGCACCACAAGGCATCGCTCACTGGTGGATCTCAGACTTCTGGTGGGAATGTAGATTCGTAAAAGTGAGTGGAAGTAGGCGGGTGCTGAGCCTGTGGCTGTTCTATATGCAAGCATCAGTGTCTTTAACTTGATGCGAGCCATAACCGGCAGCCAGTACAGGGAGATAAAGAGAGGTGTGACATAGGCTCGTTAAAGACCAGTCATGCCGCTGCATTCTGAATAATTTGTAAAGATTTGATTGTGCATGATGGAAGTCCAGCTAGAAGAGCATTGCAGTAGTTCAGCCTAGAAATGACAAGGGCCTGGACAAGAAGTTGTGCAGCATGCTCCGTTAGGAAGGGCCTGATCTTTCTGATGTTGTGCAATGCAAACCTGCAAGATCGAATAGTTTTTGCAATGTGGTCTTTGAAAGTCAACTGGTCATCAAAGATTACATCCAGATTTCTGACCGAACTTGATGGGGTAATTGTTGATGAACCTAGCTAGATGGTGAAATCATGCTGTAGAGTGGCAGGGAAGACAAGAAGCTCAGTCTTTGCCAGGTTGAGCTGTAGGTGATGTTCTTTCATCCATGCTGAGATGTCCGCCAGGCAGCCTGAGATCTGTGCAGCTACCGTTGGATCATCTGGTTGAAATGAGAGATAGAGCTGTGTGTCATCAGCATAGCAATGGTAGGAGAAATCATGTGCCTGTATGATGGGACCCAGTGATGTAGTGTATATAGAGAAGAGGAGGGGTCCAAGAACTGATCCCTGAGGAACCCCAGTGACCAGTTGGTGTGCTTTGGATACCTCCCCTCCCCAGGCCACCCTGAAAGACCTACCAGTGAGATAGGATTCAAACCAGCGAAGTGGAATACCTGTGATGTCCAGTGATGAGATTATGGACAGGAGGATCTAATGATTCACAGTGTCAAAAGTGGCAGAAAGATCCAGCAAAATAAGTACTGTTGATTTGGAATCATCTTTTGCAATCCGCAAGGCTTCAGTGACTGACAGTAGCACAGTCTCAGTTGAATCGCCACTCCTGAAACCTGACTGGTTAGCGTCCAGATGGTTGTTCTGTGAGAGAAGTAATGATACCTGGTTAAAAACAACTTGTTCGAGTGTTTTTTTTTATGAATAGAAGGAGAGAGACAGGTCTGTAGCTATCTATAAGTGAAGTGTTTAATGTAGGTTTTTTGAGCAGTGGGGTTACCCGAGCCTGCTTGAATGCAGTGGGGAAAGTGCCTGTGAGAAGAGATGTGCTGATGAGGTGTGCGAGTGGTGGTAAAAGTGTAGGGGAGATTGCTTGGAGAAGGTGTGAGAGGGTCTAGTGGGCATGTTGTAGGATGGCTGGAGAGGAGAAGTTTGAATACTTCTGCCTCAGTGAGGAGACAGAAGGAGAAGAGGGGAGTTTTAGCAGTAAATGTGGTTGGATTGAGTTCCTGTGTGTGTGGAGTTGAGAACTGAATGCTGATTGTTCTAGTTTTGTCTAAAGAATGTGGCGAAATCATCAGCTGTTATAGAAGTGGTGGGAGGTGGAGGAGGGGGACAGAGGAGAGAATTGAATGTTTTGAAGAGGTTACGTGTGTCTGGAGCGCTGTTGATCTCGTTGTGGAAATATGAAGATTTGGCAGTATGGACTTGAGCAGAGAAAGATGAAAGCAAAGACTGATACATACTCAGGTCTGACGGATTTTTTGAATTGCGCCACTTTCTCTCTGCTGCCCTGAGTTTGGATTGATGCTCAAGAAGAACATCGGATAACCAGGGGTAAGAAGGGGTAGCCCGTGCTGGCCTGGAGGAGAGAGGACATATATCATATAGACAAGAAGTTAAAGTAGAGCATAAAGTGTCAGTTGCTGCATTAACATCCAGAGATGAGAAAAGGGTAGGTGAGCGAAGAGAGGAAGACACTACATAGGAAAGATGGGAGGGTGAAAGGGAGTGTAAGGGAGGGGTTTCGTCTAAAACTAAGAGGTAGAGGGGTTGATGGCACACAGGTAGGAAGACGTAGGTTAAATGTTATGAAGAAATGGTCAGAGATGTTTAGGGGTTTCACCAAAATGTTGTCTTCAATACAATTGCGTGTGTAAATTAAGTCAAGTTGGTTGCCTGATTTGTGAGTGTTTGTGGTGGTAAGGCGTTTGAAATCAAATGAAGCTAGGAGTGAATGGAAGTCTGCAGCATAAGGCTTGTCCAGATGAATGTTAAAGTCGCCAAATACTAAAAGTGGACTGCCATCCTCAGAGAATGAGGACAGCAGACCATCCAGCTCCTCTAGAAAGGTGCCCAGTTGCCCAGGAGGCTGGTAAATTACCACAACATGAAATTTTATAGGAGCTGTTACAGTAATCATATGAGATTCAAATGAGTTATAATTGCATAGGGGAGAGTGGATTGAGTATTTCCAATTGTCAGAAATGAGCAGACCAGTGCCCCCACCCCTCCCTACCTGATGGAGGGGTGTGAGAGAAAGAGAAGTTGTTAGACAGAGCAGCTGGGGAGTCTTTTGGATGAATCCAGGTCTCAGTCAAGCCCAAGATGCTGAGTGTGGATTGCAAAGAAAAAGCAGAAATTAAGTCTGCTTTTTTGACAGCTGACTGACAATTCCAGAGACCCACAGAAAAAGAAAGAGGTGCAGTAGAAGATGTAGAGATAGGAAGCAGGTTAGTAAGATTGTGTGCCATCTGAGAGTGATGTTAGAGCGTTATTGCGAGACAGCCGGAATGTTTTGGAAACACATGATAGAGGTGGAAGAGAGAGAACAGCAAGGAGTGTGCAAAGGGAAAAAAGAGAGTACTTAAGTGAGTTGCCCAGTTTCGTTGCTCAGTTAAAGTCGCGCAGGAAAAAGTCGCAGGTCTTTACACTCGTAGGTCTTCACACGAGGAGGCTGAACATGAGGGCTGAACGCTTCCGCATCAGCTAACAGATAACAAATAAATACACAGCCACACGACACTTCAGAGAAAACAGCTGTGGCCACCTTGTTAATTAGCACACCCAAAAGCCTATAGCAGGGCAATTGCTCAAATCGAAACTAAAGTTCTTACTTAAGTGCAGGATCGGAGCAATATAAATAAAAAAAGCTCCTTTTTAGTTGATGGCTATTATTCTAATTACAAATAAGTGCAATCAAAAATACAAATTACAATGAAAAATTAAAAGTAGAAATAGGTCGAAAACAAACTAATCCTTCTAAGCAGCAAGTAACAATTTAAACAACAGATACAGAAACAAAGTATCAAGCAAACACTCGCTGTTCCTTGGAGCAGTTGGATTATGTAAAGATTATAACCAAGTGTGAACACAAATGTTCGTTCAGTCCTGAAAGGGTAGTTCATACCTTTTTTTAGAGTAATAAAACCATTTCAGATTTTTATATGCAGATGCATTGTCCTACAATATTATCTCAATCATAGTAGAAGTTCTCCGATATTGTGCAGCCCTAGCAGCAGGACATGCGAGTAGCCAAAGCAAGTGGAAACCCTACTGAAGTACCCGGTGTCAAATGTGCATTCAGCAGTGGCACTGTGTCACGGTGCGTGTGGAGAGATGAGGCGAGAACTCAAGTTGCAGGAAGAAAGGGTTATTTAATAATAAAATGAAACAAAACAACAACAAAAACTACCCCGAGGGGGAAAACAGGCAGGCAGGCCAAGGACAACAATACAGACAGACATAATACACCCCAAAAGCATACTTGACGACAAACAAACACAACACAAGCCATGTGCTCACAAAAAAACACAGGAGTGCCCTCTGGTGGCCGTCTTGGGCACTCCAGCTGCAGACTGTGAGATAACCCCTCCTTTAACGAGCGGATTCCAGACGCTCCACCAAATGTCAAAGGAATTCAGGAGGGGGGCGGAATGGAGGTGGACTAGGGGGAGGGACGGCGGGCCAGGCCCATGTAGGGGAAGGATCCTTAGGTAGATCATGGAACCAGGGTGGAGCTGGTGGAGTGTAAGCCCACCAGAGTGGAGCAGGTGGAGCTGAAGCCCACCAGAGCGGAGCAGGCAGAGAAGAGAACCACCACTTGAGAGGAGCTGAGGTGGATGCCGCCACCTCGGGAGGTTCTGCAGCAGAAGCCGCCACCTCGGGAGGAACTTGAGCAGGCCCTGAAGGCTCCAGGACTGGAGCAGGCTCTGGAGTGGACTCTGAAGTCTCCCAGACTGGAGCGGGTTCATGACTGGACTCTGAATGCTCCCGGACTGGAGCTGGCTCTCGAGTGGACTCTGAAGGCTCCCGGACTGGAGCTGACTCTTGAGTGGACTCTGAATGCTCCTGGACTGGAGCTGGCTCTTGAGTGGACTCTGAAGGCTCCCGGACTGGAGCTGACTCTTTATTGGACTCTGAATGCTCCTGGACTGGAGCTGGCTCTTGAGTGGACTCTGAAGGCTCCCGGACTGGAGCTGACTCTTTATTGGACTCTGAATGCTCCTGGACTGGAGCTGGCTCTTGAGTGGACTCTGAAGGCTCCCGGACTGGAGCTGACTCTTTATTGGACTCTGAATGCTCCTGGACTGGAGCTGGCTCTTGAGTGGACTCTGAAGGCTCCCGGACTGGAGTTGGTTCTGGAGTGGACTTTGCCCACAGAACAGCCATGAGGTGAAAGGCAAAGACGACCTTCTTGATTATGGCAGCGGGCAGTGAAATCGGGCAGCTCTTTGGTGATCTCTGAGACCACCGGAGGCAGGTCCTCCAGGACCACCGGACTTGAGACCACCAGAGTCGGGTCCTCCAGGACCACCGGACTTGAGCCCACAGTAGAAATGCCAGCTGCTCTGGCTGAGATCAACGGTGGATCCGCCAACCTGGAAGCCAGTCTCAAAAGCCTTGGGCCCACCCGGTGAAGAGGTTCCGGACTGGCAGCCATCTTGTAAACAGGCTCAAGAACTGACTGTCTCTCCCTGTGGGCTAGAAAGTCCACAAACGCCCCAAAAGACAGGTGCTCCATGCCAAACCTCCTCCAAATGCTGATGGGCTCATCAAGGGCATAGTTTAATAGGTCCTTGAGAGCCGCATCGTTGTAGTCCAGCCCCTCCGCAGCACGCCTGAACTCCCTCAAGTCAGTCTCCTGCTGACAGGGGGAGCTCAAGGCCTTGAGCTGGAGCATGCATTGGTAGAGGGGGCTAGTGAGAGTGGAGACAGGTGAATGGCGCACACCCTTCTTCCTCATCTTGGCTAATCCGTTCTGTCACGGTGCGTGTGGAGAGATGAGGCGAGGACTCAAGTTGCAGGAAGAAAGGGTTATTTAAAGGGGTCATATGATGTTGCTAAAAAGAACATTATTTTGTGTATTTGGTGTAATGAAATGTTTATGCGGTTTAAGGTTCAAAAAACATTATTTTCCACATACTGTACATTATTGTTTCTCCTCTATGCCCCGCCTTTCTGAAATGCGTCGATTTTTACAAAGCTCATCGGTCTGAAACAGCGAGAATAAAAGTTACGCCTTCTTTCTTGGCGTGAACATTTTGGTGGCGTTATGCAAATCTTCCCACATAGTTACGTAGATATGTGGGGGCGTGATAGAACGAGCCGTTTTAGTTAGGTGTGGCTGACTCTTCATTTTATAAAGAATATCTCTTTGGATTTGAGACTTTAGTCTTTGCAACTTTACAGATATTCTTTATGCACCAAGAGCTTCTAACACTCCAAAGAGAAAGGAAAAATTGAAATCGCATCATATGACCTCTTTAATAATAAAATGAAACGAAACAACAACAAAAACTACCCTGAGGGGGAAAACAGACTGGCAGGCCAGGGACAACAATACAGACAGACATAATACACGCGACAAACAAACACAACACAAGCCATGTGCTCACAAAAAACCACAGGAGTGCTCTCTGGTGGCCATCTTGGGCACTCCAGCTGCAGACTGTGACACACTGCTACTTGATTAACAAGTTCCACAAAAAATAAGTGAATTTACAATTAGAATCAGAACCAGAAGAATTAAATTCCTCACAATTGTCATCCTTACTAATATCCAGTTCTCGCCATATATGATAATAGTTTGTCTCCCTCTCTCTCTCTCTCTCTCTCTCTCTCTCTCTCTCTCTCTCTCTTTCATGCTTACTAATTTTACAACTAATCTCCGATACTTGCCAGATTAAATCATTAATAAAATAGAGAGAGCCTCCTGCTGTTTCCTACCAAGTTGGCATGCAATTCTCTAGCCAGTTTCATTATCACACTCGTAAATTACAAAAGCCCTTTCACCCTGAATAATCACAGCAGCGCGTTGACGTCAATTTACTGCTGTTGTCATGGTTGCAGTTCTGGACTCCTGTGCAGTATGTTTTGCAACAACATATTGTCCCAACTTGTAACATGTGATAACTTGGCACATAATGTCTTTGAGTTTTTGAGCTTAAATTAAAGTCTTTGCGCTCTGCAGGTACTACTTGTGTTTGCAGCTGCGGAAGGACATCAAGAATGGCCGCCTGCCCTGCTCTTTCGTGACCCTGGCCCTGCTGGGATCTTACGCCCTGCAGTCTGAGCTGGGCGAGTACGACCTCGAGGTTCACGGCACCGACTATGCCAAGGAGCTCCAGCTTATCCCAGGACAGACCAAGGAGCTGGAGGAGAAAGTCATGGAGCTTCACCGCACATACAGGTGATCATGACTGCTTCTTACTGGTGCGCTGATGATTTACGCACATATATTCTTATCATAAATGGATGCTTGGGAAATATTTGTTAACGCAATTGAAATAAATGCACATGTACAAGAGGTTAGCATTAAAATATTTAGTATTTGCACTTTCCTTTTCTGTAGCAAGGTATGTTGTTATGACTAGTTTTTGTTTGTTTGTTTTTCTACAGATCTATGAGTCCGGCTCAGGCTGATATGATGTTCCTGGAGAATGCTAAAAAACTGGCCATGTATGGGGTTGATCTCCACCAGGCAAAGGTACAGTAGATTAACTGGAGATACTTACAATAAATACAAAATATAAATAATAAATACATAAATACAATAAATAATAATAATAAAAATGGTTAACCTTCAGAAAATTGCCACACTAGCTATTAATTTAGTTGTTTTATTGTCTTTTTTTATGCGGTTTGCAATGTTTGCAATACAGTATAAAATCCATGATATAATAATATTTTCCAAAAAAATTTGGAATAAATAAATAAAATAAGTAAATTATATGCTAAAATGGCATGAAACCTATATTATTTAAATACTTTATACAAAGTTGGTTTTGTATTTATTGGTAATTTATTTATTTTTTTACAGTAACTTTGGTTGTTGATTGGATAATAATAATAAATACATTTACCTTACATAAATACATTAAGTCTCCATTTACTGAGGTGTGCTGTGATTTAAAATACATTCAATTACATGTCCCAGTTAGACAATGTGACTTTCCTCGGCACTGATTAAACCACTGCGTTCTTTATGTGAAATCATCAATCTGAGCTGTCATAAAAACACTGGTTAGACTGAAATGTCCTTCATCTCACAGGAGTGCTTGTGATAAAAGCATTGCATGTCCTGTCACTGCTCAGATTTGGTAGCTGAAACCAGGTCAATCTGTTTGCATCAAGACATGGATTTAAATAAATTATGGACTCAATTTTTAAAGGAGAAGCAAGGCCGCCCCCTAGTGGTGGAGCTTTGTTATTGCAAAATCTTTGTTTATACACTGAGATTCAAGTTCAAGTAAGACTCAAGTCATCAAAGTCAAAAGATTATATAATTTTTTTTCCTGTTCTTTTTTTTCTCTTTCTGTCAGGATCTGGATGGAGTGGATATAATGCTGGGTGTTTGCTCCAGTGGCCTGATGGTGTATAAGGACAAGCTGAGGATTAATCGATTCCCCTGGCCAAAGGTTCTCAAAGTCTCCTACAAACGCAGCAGTTTCTTCATCAAGATACGGCCATCTGACGTAAGTTTGATATACATTTTGTTTTAATGTT
>NW_015554071.1:63075-112576 GCF_001515605.1 Sinocyclocheilus anshuiensis
TATACTGTATAATACTTAAATATATATGTTTTAATAATTTGTTTTCATTTTATAATTTTATTTTCTAATTATAATTAATTGTTAATATAATTATTTTACATTATTTAAAATAAATGTTTAACAATTATTTTTTATTTATTAGTATTCCAAAATAATTTGTACATTTTAAAAATCTGTATAGCTAATTTCTGTTCTTTTAAATACAATTAAATATGAAAATGTAATCAAACTTCATATTAAAAAACAATATGACAGCTTCTTAATTTTTTTAAATAATTTAATTGTTTCATAACTTTATCCAGATATTGATGTTTGAAACATACGTACATTGATAAAACCTTTTAAATTGTGCATTTTATAATGTATTGATTTGTCTTTTTTCACTCAGTACAATTAACTGGAAATTAAAATCAAAGATTAAACATGACATCTTTATGTGCAAGAAGGTGCACATATATACTCACATATACTAAATATCTTTTTTTATTAGATTCAAAATGGTATTTCATCATTTTTTTTTATTTTTTTTTTAGCTGGAACATTACGAAAGTGCCATTGGCTTTAAACTGCCCAACTACAAGGCCGCCAAGAAACTGTGGAAAGTGTGTGTGGAGCATCACACATTCTTCAGGTATGAATATCAAACAACACATCACAGCATGTATTCCCATCTTAATGGCTGTGTGTTTTTGTGAATTCATAAGTCCAGTACATTATGAAGAGACGTGAACTCTGTGGTCTCAGGTTGACGTCCACAGAAGCGGCCACCACTCCCAGGAAGTTCCTGGCTCTGGGATCGAAGTTCCGCTACAGCGGCCGAACTCAAGCCCAGACCCGCCAGGCCAGCTCCATGATCGACAGACCCGCTCCGCACTTCCAGCGCTCCGCCAGTAAGAGGGCGTCTCGCAGCTTAGATGGAGGTGTGTTTATTCTCCTTTATTTCGATAGTCCACTTTAGACATTCTACTAACTGTAAGTAACTTTGCAACTACATGTCAACTAGCAGTCATTAGACTATTAGTAGGTTAGGGTTAGTAGAAGTTGCAGTTACTTATAGTCAGCAGAATGTTTAAAGTGGACTATCAAAATGAAGTCTTTTCTTTTTCCCTTTCTTTTTGCCGTTTACTTTAGTCTGTTCTGATTGTGTATGGATACAGCTGGTTAGGTTGAAAATAGAGGCAGATGATTGGCCCTCTTTGTTGGATTCTGGCCAATCACTGCCAGTCACCTCGGGGACTTCGATCACAAGTCTGACTCTCGCTTTTGCTCTGTTTGGGATCCTATTTTCTCTTTCAATCTCCGTTTCTCCAGTTCTCTAATGCACTTCCCATGGGGAGGTTCAGACTCTTTATGTAAGCTGTGCTGCAAGCATCTGTTTTTATTTTAGCTGTGAGCAGAAGTCATTTGTCTCTGCTGGCTTTGGGCTGAAGGACAGATAGAGACTCAGTATTCAGGCTGCTCTACTCACTAACAACCTGATGCTGGACAGCTTTCTAAGTCCTCAAGCGTAGGTTTTAACCCCTGCTGGCCATTTTGTGCCTGAAATTTTAGCTAAGTCATGTTGACAGTAGTGTATTTCTGAAATGTGATTCAAACTGTGTGTCATGTCCATTTCACACTCATGCTGCTCTATAGGATGCCTCCATTTAGCTGAATTCCAAAACAGCATTTCATACTTGATGGGGAAAAAAAAAAATCTCAGACCCTTGTGAAAAAAATACACGTTTAGCATACTTTTCCCGTTTATCACTTGACAGAAATAACAGAAATAATGTATTTTAAAAGAATAAACTTAAATGTGAACTGAATGTATTATGTAATGTTTTTGCACAGTTAACTGCAATTAAATAAAAATGTATTGTAGTTTTTTTTATTAAATGCAATTAGCTGAACTTAAGTAGGTACATATGTACTTTCAAATGCACTTCTGCTGTAAATATGTGAACTGCTGAATGTACTGACAAGCATTTATGATAAACTAAATATACTTTTCTTGACATTTCTGTTAAAACTTTTAGTTTTTACATTTAAAATATACTAACTTTACATGTAATATTGAATAACACACTACAGTTAAAATTAGTTATTTTAATTAGTTAAATCAGTTATAATCAAGTACTTTACATGTGATTTTAGTCAACACAATGTACTTTAGAATACAGCAATAGATTAAAACACAATGATTTAAAATGTATTTTAATCAAAACTTAATTTTGACTGACATTATTATAAAAAGTCAACTTTTTAAGTGTGCTTAAGTGTGTTAAGAAACATGTCTCTCTGTTAAGTGCAGTTAAGTGGCCTTTTATTTTAATAATATTAGATTACATGCAAATAATTTAAAAGATATATATAATTTAAGCTTTGAAGTACACTATAACATACACATTCAGTATTTAATTAATTAAACATTTTTTTTTTTACAAGGCTAGTCAAGAAGCATTGCATTTTAAATGATAGCTTTTATAATATTTAGAAATATTTGTTTAATCGGTAACACTTTAGAATAGGGAACACATATTCACTGTTAACTAAGAGTGTTTCCTGAACAAACTCCTAATTCGCTGCTTATTAATAGTTAATAAGCTAGTTGTTAAGATTAGGTATGGGGTGGTTTGAGGGATCTAGAATATGGTCATGCAGAACAAGGCATAAATATGTGCTTTATAAGTACTAATAAACAGCCAGTATGCTAGTAATATGTATGCTAATTAGCAACTAGTTAATAGTGAGAATTGATCCTTAAAATAAAGTGTTACCCCATTGGAATCAGCTGTTCAGAGTTGGTACCTATGGAGAGCGTCTCTTGAGGTTGCATTTCGATTAAGGCAGCAGCCTGTGTGGACAGTGACAGCTCACTAGAGTTTGGAACGGAGCCAGAGTGTCTCTGAGGTAAAGTGGAGGTGATTTCTTGAGGTATAAATAAACCGTGCTTGCTTTAGGCAGTGCAGGTGAACTCACTGTGGGAGAGAAATCACAGCAGGGGTGCGATCCAGAAAAACAACCCTGGTTAACCCACTGATAATTTAACCATTCAGCCCTCAGGTAGAACACGGACACAGATTTAATTACTTTCTGCAGACTGTAGGTTATTTACATAAAAACTCCATGAATCCTACATAGTCAGTTAATGCAATCAGCAAGCGGCCCGCTCTGAAATACTTGTAGAAGGAAAAGCAAGACAGATTGCTGTTTTGATTAGCAGTTTGCTTGACAAGTTGCTTCCTGAAGCTTTTAAGCTTGGTATTGTTCATTTTTGTGAAACACAACTCCCAGAATGCACCTGTGACGACATTAAAGTCCATGCAGAGTGAGGTTCAGAGTACCTAAGCAGTTGTTCTTATGTTTGTTGGAGTTGTCTTTGATTGGCAGGTCAGTATTAGCCCAGAGCATCTCCCACAATCTGACAGGAGCTTGATCAGTTCAAAAGGCATGAAGGTCCTAGAGCCGAAACTAAAAAATATATATCATGGAAAGAAACAGTTCAGTTTGATTGGTTTGTGCTCCTGGGCTGCACTCTTTCTGAAACCCATCTGACCAGAGGTAGAGATTTATCCCCTCAGCTTGATCTTCTTTCCTCCGAAACATTCAGCTCTTACAAAAAACAACAGCATTTGTTACTGTTTACATGATCCTGGAGATATTTTTACATTTTGAGTTGAGTTTAACTTGCCCTTGTGTGCTTAATTGTATTGAATGTGCACTTGTAGTGTACTTCAAATCTCAAAAGTAAATAAAAAAAAATGTACGTGCAGATTAATATAATATTAAGGAAATAAAAGGCCACTTAAGTGAACTTAAGAGACACTTGTTTCTTAACACGCTTAAGTACATTTTTAAACACACTTGTTTCTTAACACGCTTAAGTACATTTTTAAAAAGTGAACTTTGTAATAATATAAAAATGAAAATACTTTAAAAATCTGTTTTAATAATATTTTGTTCTGATTCAAAGAAGTATGCTTATTTTAATGTGTTAACTGATTTTAATTGTAGTGTGTTTTTCAGTATAACATTTAAGTTAATATATAATATATTTTCTGTACATACATACAAATTTCAATAGAAATGACAGATATTTTAGTTTATCAAATATCCTTGTACATCCAGCAGTACAATTTAACCATATTTCAATACAATAGAATAATTATATTAAGTTTCATATAAAGATGTACTTAAGTCTTACTTAAGTGAATCAAAAAGCACTGTGACGTTCATTCAGCTAATTGCATGTAGTATTAATTAATATGTAATACATTTTCATTTATATTTAGTTAACATGCAATTAAATGTCTGAACAGTATAGTTCTCACATAAGTATGTTCTTTTTCACAAGGGTAGTTGCTTTTTGCAAACGATTTAGGATTGCTTTATCCTATAATAATCACAATAAGGCCAAGAATGTGTATTACTATGTTTGATGGCCTTAAAATTGAACCATGTTTCTCATCAGAGTTGCACAGCAAACACCTGAACTGGTTTTACAGCAGGCAAAACTCAAACAATTGACATTGTCTACAGTATGTTAAAGTGAATATTTATTTTTAGTCCATGACTTAAGTGTAACATTTCTTTCTTTCTCCTCTGTCCCATACATCTCTCTCTGACAGCCATGGTCTCGATCCCAGATAAGAACGCCCGTCCCGTCAGCGCTCCCATCATGTCTCCCATCTCCCCAGGCGACATGGCTCCTTCCCCAGTAGCATCTGCCGCCCACACTGACCGTAAAGAGACATCCACGCCCACGGGCCGTCCACGCTCCACTGAGAGGAAGAGTGAGGTGAAGGCAGAGGCCCATGTGACAGGTGGTTCCAAAACACACAGCACCAAAGCAGAGGGCACACCTGAAATCAAGGTATGACACACACAAATGTGCTAAATAACACTCAAATATTTATACTTTAGTTTTTCAATGTGAAATTAATGGAAATATATTTTAAATAATAATTTATAATATTTATTTTTTGTTTAAACAAAATTATATTTTGTTTTAGATCATTTTAGAGTCTACATTTCCCCCCTATTCTATGTGTTAGTACAGCTAAAAGCACTGGAGACTTAAACACAATTTAAGCAAATGTTTATGGATGAACCTATTTTTATAAACCTGCAGCACAGACTTCTACCTGACTTTTTAATTGTTGGACTACGTGTTCATAAAGCAATACGGCTTATTCTCACCAAGCTCGACATAAAAACCAGCGCAAATTAGCAACAAAATGCATCTTCGCTTGTGACCACAAATGCAAGACAGCCATGATATTTAGGTCTGTGTGAGACAGCAGGAGTATGTGTACTCTCTCTGTGCTGCTGCAGACGGTAGCCCGGCGAGAACGGCGACACCGTGATGCCCCGGTGGTGACGGCCACCAATGGGGAGAGAAAGAGCCAGGTTTGTGCTCATGATTTCAGCCAATCACATAAGAGCATGTACAACAGTGATTTACCCTAGTGGCCACCTTCATTTTGTTATTATATGCAAAAACATTTTAGACAGTTGGCCAATCACTAAGCTTCACCTTTTTTGATTACTTTTTCTCGCTCAGACAAGTTTTACAAAATGTCCCACAACTACAGTCTTCTATATATGTAAAAGCAGTATGTTAAGTTATCAACGTTAATATACCTTGTTACACATACACTGTTTAAAAGTTTGCAATAATTGAGATTGTTCAGTGTCTTAAGAAGTCTCTTCATGCTCATCAAGGCTGCATTTATTTGATCAAAAATACAGCAAAGACAGTAAAATTGAAAATATATTTTCAAATGTAATTTATTCTTCCAGTCTTCAGTGTCACATGATCCTTCAGAAATCATCCCAGTATGCTGATTTGATGCTCAAGAAAGATTTATGATTATTATTGATGTTGATCAATGTTATCAATATCGCTTCTTAATATTTTTTGATACACTACCACTTAAAAGTTTAGGGTAAGCATGGTTTAAAAAAAAATAAATGAATACTTTTTATTTGTCAAGACACAACATTAAAGACAAAAAAAAATAAAAAATCCACAAAAATATTAAGCAGCACAAAATGTTTCCAACATTGATAATAAGAAATTGTATTAATAATTGACCAGCAAATGAGCATTTCTGAAAAGTCATGTGACACTGAAGACTGGAGTAATGACTGCTGACAATTCAGCTTTGCATCACAGGAATAAATTTAATTTTTATATATACTGAAAACAGTGATTTTAGATTGTAATAATAGTTCACTATATTACTGTTTTTACTGTATTTTTGATCATATAAATGTAGCCTTGGAGAGCATAAGAGACTTGTACCTTAAATGCAATGTGAGTCGCTTTGGATAAAAGTGTCAGCCAAATGCATAAATGTAAAATGTAAAATGTAGTGTTGGATTGGTCAGAAATGTTAAGGTGGGGCTTAGCGAAGGATCAATTGCAAAAGCAGTAATATGACTTTCAATAATAGATCATCAGCAGATATTTGTGTTAAACTATATATTAGAGCATTCTGACAATATTACATACTATAAGACATACATGTACAGCTGTAAAGAAATTACTACCATTGTGAATCAAGCTTTTTCACTGGTAAGTGAGTAGCAAAGTAGCTCGTTTCATAAACACTTACATGCTCTCTTCCTTCCCCTCTGGGGTCTGAACAGTCGCCACGGGCGGACACAGAGATGGTGCGCATGAGGAAGGTCAGAGCTCGTTCCGTATGGGTATCGCAGCATGAGGACAATGCCATTGTACTCATCATCTCCTCACTGCCCATGTTTTACAACAAAAAGATCATTTTATTATTGTTTTCTCTTCTGCTTTGGCTGTATCTTGCTTGCACTTGTATGAGTTTGGCTGTACCAGACAGCACTGTAGCTGTCAGATATGAACCTATTCAGGCAGCGACAGTGAGTCAGTACAAACTGAAGTTTACGGAATGAGGAAAGTGTTCATTATGAGTGAAGTTCAAATGAACTTCTGCATTGTTATTGTGGCATTTACTCTAGCATGCATTGTCCCCTGTCATGCTCTGTCTTTTACATAGACAAAATCGTTTTTAGAAGATAAACTGTGTTCTCCTGCTTCAAACCTGAGTTACTCCAACTTTAAAACTAACTGAGATAAGTAATAATTGAAAGAAAAACTTTAAATCAGACTTTCAATTTATAGACATTGAGAAGTAATTTAAAACTTGTTCAAATTTAAAGCTTGTTCAAAACTTTAGATCTGTCAACTGAAACATGCTGATATTGTATAACAGAACTGCAGAACAAAATCAATCAGATGTTTGCACTTTATATACACTACCAGTTAGAGGTTTGGACATACCTGTTTTCCTAAAAAAACCCACATCCTGGATGATCCCAGTAGTATAAATGTATATATTAAAAAGGAGAAGGGGCCAAGCACTGAACCCTGCAGTACCCCTATGGTTAGTTGATACCTCATGATCCCCTGAAGAATCGACCTGTAAGGTAGGACTTAGGAGCCTTTCTCTGCTTGTTTGTGATGCCCAAATGGGAGAAGTTAGAAAAGAGACAGTGTCAAAGGCAGCATACAAGTTCAACAAAATGAAGACGGATTATGTCTTTTCCACCCACAAAGGCTTCAGTCAAGGATGTATCTGTTGAATGTCCACTTTGTAATCAAGTCAATCAAGTCAAATCCTCACTGATTTGCTGTCCAGCAGCTTGTTCTGTGGGAAGAAAGAAGAAAACATCGTGCTCAAGTGTTTTTCGCAGTGAACTGGAGGAGAGACTAGTCTGCAGGTGGTCTGGTATTTAGCGTCGGTTGCACAAGTCAGCTTGAATGTGTTGGGAAGAATGCCAGTGCGTAGTGATGCATTTATGATGGATGTGAGTGCAGGTTAAAGTGTAGGAAAGATGGCATATTAAAGATGGGAGGGATTTGGATCAATGGGGCTGGAGGTAGGATGGTTGGAGAGGAGAACTTTAGAGACCTCTGCCTCCATAAGAGGAGAATAGAGATTTGCATGTGAGTCGTGGGTGTTTGTTAAGTTTGTTGTGTTGAGAATTGCCTGCTGCTGATTGTTACTGTATGTGTGAAAAATGGGCAAAGTTGTCAGGCATTAGGGAGGATGTGGGAGGGAAGAGGTGAATGCCTCCTCAGTTTGCGAGTGTCTGAAGTATTGATCTTTTTGTGTAGTTGGATGCTTTTGCAATGGTAACACTGGCAGAAAAGAAGAAATCAGCGCAATGGGTCTCTTCTCTAATACAGATAGGCTCTCTAAAGATGTGCTCTCGCTTGACTGTACACGCAGTGTGTCATTCTCAAAACCAGTAGAAATACCTTTCAAACAGGCCTAGATTATACATGATTGGCTACTTTTTTACACAGAACCATATGCTAGAGATAAAGCTACAACACACAATACATTGCATATGTCTATGACCACCATCACTTGGTTCAGAAATGTAGATAAGCACAACAAAAGATCATTTCCAAAATTTAAAATGCACTTTACAGTAAAACTTAATTTGACCTTATTATAAAGTGCACTTTTAAAAAGTGTTAAGAAACATATGAAAGTACACTTAGGTGGCCTTTTATTTCATTATTATAAGTTTTTTATATATATATATATATATATATATATATATATATATATATATATATACTGAAATATATTGAGATTTGAAGTACACTACAAATGCACATTCAATACAATAAGCACACTTCTTTTTTCACTAGATCAAAGCCCACCAGAAATGAATATTCAGTCACGTATGTCCAAATCTTTGACTGGTAGTGTGGTTTTACTGATCATCACAAAATTATGGACAAAGTCACTGATATACATCTTACAGCAAGACAAGATTTGCACAGGTTAAGCCAGTGTTGCTTGGTCAGGATAGTCAGGATGCTGTTTTGATAACACCAGAGAGTTGCACAGCAAATACACAGTGTTTCACCAATAATGGCAAAGAGATGTTTAATTTTAAACTGATACCTCATTACACTTTCATAACTTTACCCATTGCACAATTATCCCTGACCTCGCAGTCACCCCTGACCTCTGACCTCTCCTCTCTGTCTAGCTGCGGCTGCTGCGGTTCATCCATATTTGATTTGTCTCCATCCCTACACGTCCCCACACACTGAATGCAACTGCAGATCAAACCTTCAAAATGACCCAAGAATCATTTCACGACTTTCTCAACGTTCAAAACACTGCCAACTCTATTTTTTCTCTGTTCTTCACAGAAAAGAGCTAAGAAAATTGAGGGTGAAACTGTTTATATCAGACATAGCAATTTAATGTTGGAGGTTTGTATGGAAACTCTGGAAATGTCTTGTTTTTGCTGCTGCATGTATCACTGCATGAGATTCTGTTTCATCTTGTTTCTTTCTTCATTCTTCTCACCGCACTCTCTCTCTTGTGTTTTGGTTTGTTTTGTAGCTTAACCCTAAAGGCTTGGCATGCACTATTTACCTCACTAACTGTAATGCAAGTACTCGCTTCTATTTATTCTCTGTTTGCTTAGCACTATTTTATTAAATATATGATTGGGAATTATTATTTTTTTGCTTCTTTTATATTAAATGCTTTTTTTTGTTTTTAATTGTATGCAAAATTGAGCCGATCCAAAAATGTAGCCATTAGTTGGATCGCATAAAAAAGCTTTTTAATGAGTACAATTTTGTGTAAATGTTATTTAATTGAAGCAACGTTTGATGCCTTTTAGAGCATGTTAGGCTCTTAGCATGAATGCCTTTGTTTAATTTTTACAGTAGACTCTTGCCTGTTTTACCTTTTCTAAATATTTCTAATGGGCTTTTCACACTTTAAATGAATAACCCAATTATAACCCTGTGTTTAGTTTACGATTGGTTTTTAATTGCTAAACTGCTTGATGTAACTTTCTAGCACCACATTGTTTCATGCTGTTTGGCACCACAGATTGGAGTTTAGCACAACAAAAAACATGCCGACATGCTTCTAATACAGGATTTCATGACTCAGGGTTAAAGTGGCCTTTAGCCTGGGTTAAAAAGATGTTTACCCAGGGTTAAACACTGTGACAAGCCCATAAATATACTGAAGACTACTGTTTAGACAGATATATAATCATTGGCTGTACATTTAGCTTGCTAATGCATGCTTTTATTGTTTTATTTGTTACCAGATCACATGATTATAATATTACTGATTTGTAGTGTTACACAGTATACAATCTGTACAGCCTGTCCCAGTCATATATTTACATAGTTACTACAAAGGCTGTTTCCACTGTTGTGAGGTCTGATGAGTCTGAAACCCAGATGGATTCTGTGACATTAACCCCTTCACCTACCCACTGACCTCTTCTCTAACCCTGTGACCTCTGTATCTAACCGAATTTCATATATAACACTATGTGTCCATCACATACACTATTATTATATTAAGTGTTTAAGATTGCTGTTGGTGTTTGAGCCAAGCACTGTTTTGCACTCTGCTTTGTTTCATAAATCAGCAGACATGGGACAAATATCCATCATATGCTGCAGCGAATGGTGACAGCATATGATTTATTTAGTACACTAGTTTTGCATTGATTTAGACCAGTTTTTGAAACAGCTTGCGTAGAGATCAGAATCTAGTCATTTGACCCATGTCTGAACCCAGGCTTTGTTCACACTGGAGCTTGAACAGTTTATGTAATGGTAAAACTTCTGAAGTGCTCACATGATCACCACCTCATCTCTCTCCTCCTAATAACAAATTAGCATTTAGAAGAGATTAATTAATGATTTAAAAACAGAAATTCTATTTTTTTTTTCACAAACCATAGTGAGCTGCTTTGCCAGACTAGCTTTTTAAGTAAGCTCCAGCAAAACCATACAAAATAGTGCTACTTAAAGGCACAATATGTAAGTTTTCGCCGCTAGACTGAAACAAAGGCATAGTTTGATGACACCGTGACTGAGTGTGGAATCATGGGAGTTGTGGTCTTCTTTCTTTGAAACATTTGGGATAATGTAAGTACACAAGTCAGCAAAATATATAACACTGTTCTAATGGTTTTTGGATATTTTAATAAAAAATCTTACATATTGTGCCTTTTATTGTTATTTGATTGTTATAGAGCTGATATTAACGTTGCTAAGCTACAGACACAATGCTTTAATACATATTGAAAACCTTATTGCAATGCATTCCTGGATTTCCTTTTTTGGAAATGATATATAGAATGTTACCTTAAAATTCTGCCAAACAAGGTATCTGTGGAGGCAGAATAATGTTGCTGACTATAGCCGAATATACACTTTGGTTTTTACATGTATGCTAGGCTATGTGTACAGTGCGTGTGATGCGAATTTTAACATTAGCATTGTACTGTACATATGAAGCAAGATTTTTCTAACCGTACATACTCTGTACACTCGACTCGCGCATTCGACAATAGATGCCTGTTTGACGAGTGCTTGTATGAGGGTAATAAAAGATACCAACACAACTCTAGTTTAAATGAGTACAGATATATTTTTTTATCCCTTATACCTTTTTGGAAAGAAAAAGTGCAGACACTGGTCAAAGATTTCAAACTTTCTCATGTACATGTGTAGAGGAGAAGACTTTGAGTTGGGCAAGTTATATGCTCTATTTGTTTTTATCTGAGCTAACCAACACCACTACGTAGATAGCAATGTCACTCCAACATGGTGGCTCGCTAGCTAGATGGCTAGGTAGAAATTTGGAAAATAAGATTGTTTTCTAATAAATGTTTCATTTCCACTTTAAAATGTCTAGCTTAGCAGCTCACTAGAGTTTGGAACAAAACCATAGTGTCTTAACTATACCACAATGCTTTTCATTTGTTATTAGTTTGCCACATAGCAGTTTCAAACTACTAACCTGTGATCTTAAATGTTACACACTTGTGTAGCTTGTAACTTGAATGATGCTTAAAGGGATAGTTCACCCAAAAAAGAACATTCTGTCATTAATTACTCACCCTCATGTCGTTCCAAACCTGTAAGACCTTCGTTCATCTTCAGAACACAAATTAAGATATTTTCGATGAAATCCTAGAGCTTTCTGGCCCTGCATAGACAGCAAGTGTACTACCAGGTGAAAGGCCTAGAAAGGTAGTAAGGACATAGTTAAAATAATCCATGTGACGTCATTGATTCAACCGTAATGTTATGAAGCTGCAAGAATACTTTTTGTGCGCAAAGAAAAGAAAACACAGCACCTTGTTTACAATCAGAGGAATTGTAAACGACATGAGGGTGAGTAATTGATGGCATAATTTTCATTTTCGGGTGAACTATCTCTTTAAAAGTATTCGGTCAAAAATTAAAGAGACAGACAAACATCTTGGCATTGTTTATTTTTAAGTGTCAGCTGTCCGTCTGAAGTCTGATGTAGATGATGAGGGATGGTTTGTCATGAAAGTGTTTCGTTCTCGCAGATGTTCTGTTGGGCACCAAGACACAGATCTGTTTTATTTCCGAAGTCTGTAGTTATGTGAATAAAGATCAGCTGATCTGTCTCTCTCTCTCTCGAGCTCATTAATCACAATCTGTCTGTGCACACATGGATCATTTGTTTTGGGCAATCACAAAGCCTCCTCTCTGACATGAATATTCATAGCCTCACAGTGTCTGAGCATAGCTGATTAGTGTGTGTGTGTGTGTGTGTGTGTGTGTGTGTGGGCACGTGTGGACACAGGTGAAGACGCCTCCTCTCCTACCCGTATACAGAGTAGCGGGGGGTATATCGGAGGTAAACGTACTCTCATTTGGTCATTACTGCCAGGGCTGCGAAGCATCTGCACCTGAAAAGACTGACGTTTCTTTATGTAGATAAAGAACGACACAAGCAGAAGCTCAAATGGCCGTTGGATGCTATGGTCATGGCCCAATCAGAGTAGGAGATTTCCTCTCTCTCTGAATCTGCTCACTGCCGCGGCTTTTATAGACCCCCTGACCACGCCCGCTCCCAAAGCCACGCCCCTTTACTACTGCTGCTGCTCTCTGAATGGCTAGCGCCGGCTTTCCTCTGCTTTGATCTGCGAATCGAATGGCTGGATTACACTGCGTAATGATGTTGCATGAGTCTGTTAGTTTATTGACAACCAAAGTAGGTCTAAAAGGAGAAAGTAGTAAAAAAGGAAATAGGAAAAGCAAACAATAAGAAACTGACGCCTCCTCCTCTTCATTTAATTGTCTTTTCCCCCTTTTTTCCTCTTGTTCCTGTCCTTCACTGGTTGTCCATCCTTTCCTTCCCTTTGTTTACTCTCCTCCAACTCTCCTTGCAAAAGTCTTGTCCTGGATCGCAGTCTTGTCCTCCTCCACTTTCATCTATAGCTCCATCTCCACCTCGATCTTCCTCCTCTCCACAAGCAGGAGTGTCTAGAAGCGCCCAGAGAGGGGCGCGTTCTCTCTCCCCGCGGCCCTCCTCTGCTGAGGCCTATTACATCATGTACCAGTCTCAGACCTGAACACACTAAACTGCCATATCACACACTCCTTTCAATTCAAAATGAATTCCAATTCAAATTCTCTCAAATTCTGTCTAAACAGCGTGCCCTTGTATTTAAAATTCGGTGTCTGTTTTGTTTCTCAATAGATTTCAAAAGCACATGTCCAGCATTGAACGTCTCTGTGTTAGCTCTAGACATGGACTTTGTAAGGAATAGGCCTGTCAAAATGGCTGAAAAACTAAATTCAAATTTTGTACTTAAATATTATCCATATTTGAATTCTATTCGAATTTAAAAGGCATAATTTCAGTTAGGGGGAAAAAAAGCTTTTGGCTTCTCTCCTGTGGCCACAAGAGGGCGCATCGAGCAAAATATTACTAATGCACGTTTCTTCAAAGCAATAAAATAATGCGAATATCTTTGAAAAAAGTGCATAATGTTTAATGTTTATAAACCATATATAATTAATTAAGTTGCTTAAACAACTATAAACAAAACAGCATCATGTATATAAGTATAGTTTAATACAAAGGACCGAAAACCAATCACAAAGTGTACTTTTTCATTTAAAAACATGAGATTGATTGGGATGGGGAAAAACTGGCATAAAGTCTCGAGACATTTTTTTTAAAATTTGAACTTATATTACGGTACACAAAGGTGATAGATGTCCCTCTAGAAAATGCGATAAATGTGTTCTGTGTGAACGGCTTGGTTTCAGTTTTGACGTAAACAAGATCTTCTCCGCATTGATGTTCTCTTTCACGCAATATTTTGAATGAACAACGTAGCAGCGCCGCATCTAGTGGGTTCAACTGGATAGACTAAGAAAAACATTAAAATGCAACGACACTTACATCGTCATCGCATCTTGTGCACCACTGATAAGGCTGCCTGACGCACACATAAAATTCGAATGCAACGTTTTTGCATTCGAATGTGGATTTTTATTTTAAATTCGACGAATATTCAAAATTCGATTTTTTTTGACAGCCCTAGTAAGAAATGGAAAGATGCTTGTTTTGATTCCATCGAACAGTTCTAGTTTAATCATTCAATTAATGATTAATTTGCAAATTATCAGAAATAATTCCCCATAATTGGCCTTAAATATAGATTAAACAAAAATCGTAAACAGTTTTTTAAAATGAAATTATGGTTTATTATAGTAATCTCTTTCGTAAAGCATTTTTTGTAATACACGGCATGAATTAACATCCACGTCTCATGTTTCAATTAAAAATTCAGATGACAGAAGTAATTACTTGATTTAGAGTATGTTTACACAACACTATTTTCAACTAAAAACTGAAACCTTTTTTATCTGTTTTGGCCATTAATTTACACAACAACGGTGTTTGGGGGCCTAAAAACACAAACTTTTGAAAATGGGGTAAAAATGGCAAGTTTTGAAAATGATACCATTATCGTCTCTGTGTAAATGACAAAAACACAGATTTGTGAAAATGGTGATGTCATGCACATGCGTATTACGTGTTCAGTCTATAGGTATGTGCGCAGGCCAAATAACATCGCCAACTACTGGCCTGGCATGAATAATAGAGCGTTTTTAGTTGTTTTCATGGATCTGTATGAACTGGGATCTTTTCAAAAACGGGATGGAAAAACTTTACTAATTTTTTAATATATCGCTGTCATGTAAATGGTCCAGTACCGTAAGTGTGTGTTTGGGGTGTGTTTCCCAAAAGCATTCTTAGCCAACTAAGGTTGTGAGTTAGCTTCGTTATTAACAGTTCAACAATTTTGTTGTTGAGCTATAGTTACAAAGATTTACAATCAGCTCTCGACCTGTGGTTAGAAGCATAGTTTCTTGCTAGTATGACATGTGGACTTAAATAGATCTTGAGCAAAATAAGCAAGCTAACATATGCAATCTGTATCTTTCATTCCATACATAGTTTATACATATTTCAACTAAAATCTTTTAGTTGGTCAAAAGAATGAAAGCACAGTTTTTAAAGACTGTATGTAATGTACACATGAACATAATTGCTCTAGTACAGGGATCCTCAAATCTGTCTCGCAAGATCCACTTTCCCGCAGAGTTTAGCTCCAACCCTGATCAAACTCACCTACCTGTGATTTTCCAATGATGACATTGAAGACATTGATTAGCATGCTCAGGTGTGTTTGATTAGGTTAGATCCTAAACTCTGCAGGAAAGTGGATCTCGCAAGCCAGATTTCAGGATCCCTGCCCTAGTACCATGCAAAACCCTGGAGTATGATGTAAGAGGGAATATGCAACTGAATCAAACATCACTAAATAAAGAAAAACAAATATCTAACCTTGTCCTCAGATGCCTTGTTCTTTATTTACAGCAAGAATCTGATATTAATTTAAGAACGAACCAATTAAATAGCACTCCACCTCTTGTTTGGTGTCATTAACTACAGCTCTATTTTGTTGAACCAACATGGTTCAGACAACAGATGGGTGACAGAGCTTCTATGGTTTCAGGAAGAAGTCGTGACTAGCCAGTTAAATTCTCCAATGATGCATCATACTATGATAGTTAAGCAGCGAGCTATGCAGTTGTATGGGAAACACACCCCTGACCAATTCAATTAGTGAGTCATTAGTCTGATCACTCATAAGTTAATTTGTGAGTCTTTTTGATAAATTCACCTAAAAGAACCAGTTCATAAGAGTCATTTGTTCGTAAATCAGTCTACACCGATTGTGCTACATGTTGTTGCGTGCAGCCAGCAAGAACATTGCAATATAAAGCTAGGTTGTCCATTTAAGCACTCTGTCTTTTATCATATTCGATTCAGACCACAAACTCTCAACTAAAACAGTTTCTTTGGCTGTGGTGCTACAGATTCACTCATATTCTCTGTTCAGTATTTAAAAGTATTCATTGGAAGAAACAAACATTAAAAATGGAACCAATTCCGAACCTTAGTTAGCAATGATTGTTTATTCTTTGTGGATGTAGTAAACTGTGAGTCTAGTTCTGTGACAGACACATCCACTGATCTGATCCACTGAGGATTTCGCTTAGTGGCCCGTCCCACCCGAACCCTGCCGGTTTTTATGGTGTTTTGCTGTCACTGACGGATATTTACACTGCCAAAACAATGTCTGCTGCCAATCTTAATATCAATCCAGTGTCCATCAACACCATAAAAACCCATAAGGCCTTTGCTTCAATCCATCTGGCCCGCTTAATCTCTAAGCTCAGATCCTGAGCCTGGACCCTTCAGACTCACCCAGAAATCTCCACTACCCCTCATCAATCTCTCCCCATGTCTCTCCCCACTCCACATGTCTGTTCATTGTTCTGTGTCTCTCTTGGTGTCCCGTTGCCCTGTGCAGAGATGGAAGCGGGCAGCAGGCACGTCCAGGCGACAGCAGGTAAGGGTCAGGTGGGCGCCCACACCAGGAGGCCCGCCGCTGCTGCAGCATATGGAGGAGGATGAAGAAGATGATGATGATTGCAATGAAGAAAAAGACTTTGAGGCTCAGGGACATGGCGTCCAGGTCTCCATAGCCGTGTCCACAGAGGAACCGGCCCGTGTCTGCCAGCTGTACCCAGTGGTACTGCATCGGCCCCGCGTCTCCCTCCTGCTGAGCAGCCTGCTGGTCCTGACGCTGATGCTCTGGTGGCTTGTCTTCATTTGAGAGACCGTGGAAGAAATGAAATAGATATCAGGGAGGCAGCAGCTGCTCTCAGACTAAGCTTATCTGGATTATGAGACAATAAGGAGCGAGAGGACGAGGTCCTTCCTGTTTTTCTGTTTGTCCCTCTTGGATTCTTAATACTTTAACCATTTCAGAGTGGATGTTGATTGACAATTAATAATTTTAAACTATTTATGTACTGTGACACAAAAACCCTGGATGCACTATATTATCTTAATAGGATGTAAAGATTTACTTATCAAATTCACTTTTCAGAATTTTGAGCTCTTCTTAAAATAGGCATTGTTTCAGTAATTTTTTTTTACAGTGTTTGCAAGATGAGGTCGAGTTAAGTTCTTCTTCTTCTTATGCTTCTTAATTTTCTGCAATTAAGTGCAAACCATTCATCATACAGACTACATTTAAAACTTTGGCTTATAGATCATTTCAGGTTTAAGTGATGTTTTTGTTAAAATAAAAAATACAAATAATTAATTTAAAATTCAGAAATGTCCCACTGACTTACACTACCATTCAAAAGTTTGGTGTCAATATTAAGCTAAGAATCTTTACATAGATCAAAAGTGACAGTAATTATTATATCATGTACATTGTTACATTATTGTATTTTGAACTTTTTATGAATCTAGTAAAAAAAACATTTCCACAAAAATATTAGGCAGCACAACTATTTTTAACATTAATAATCAGCAGCAAATCAGCATATTAGCATGATTTCTGAAGGATCATGTGACACTGCAGACTGGAGTAATGATGGACTTACACTACCATTCAAAAGTTTGGTGTCAATATTAAGCTAAGAATCTTTACATAGATCAAAAGTGACAGTAATTATTATATCATGTACATTGTTACATTATTGTATTTTGAACTTTTTATGAATCTAGTAAAAAAAACATTTCCACAAAAATATTAGGCAGCACAACTATTTTTAACATTAATAATCAGCAGCAAATCAGCATATTAGCATGATTTCTGAAGGATCATGTGACACTGAAGACTGGAGTAATGATGCTGAAAATTCAGCTTTGATCACAGGAATAAATTACATTTTAAAATATATTAGAATAGAAAACAGTTATTTTAAATTGTAATAATATTTTATAATATTACAGTTTTTTTATATAAAAATACATTTGCGTAAGAGAATTCTTTCAAAAAACATTAAAAAAATATTACTGATGCCAAACTTTTGAATGGTGGTGTACGTTGCTAAACTATTTGAAAGATAACTGCTAACGATATTGTTACCATAGTATTTGCATACTAAATTGTGAGCGGTCTTTTTATGCATTTATTTGTTTACTGGTTTGTGATTGGTCTTTCAGTTATGCACAAACAAAGGCTAAAACCTATGTTCATTTGAAACTTAAACACTATTTTTTGCTGCCTTGCAAACACTGTAATGTTCTGTAATACCGTCGTCTTCTTTGTGAAGTATTTATGTTGTATCTGCCCTAAGTGGATCAGCATATCAGGGCTTTAATTACACACCACACAAATATTATCCTGTTTCTCCTTCCGTGGGACTCCAGCATGCATCAAAAACATCAGTACTACTGTCATGCCAGCTTTAAATGTGTCTTACATGATACAACAATCACAGCCTCTCTCTCTGCAATGAGTGACCGCATAATGCATAGTGATAGAAGGAAGAGAATGTGTTTTATGTTCATCTATTTATTTATTGTTTTTTTTTTATTTAATATGCATATAGGGTAGCGTAATTTCTCTTTAAAAATTCCTTGCACACTTTTGCACTTCTATGAACTGTTGTCAGAGTAGATGGCATATTTAATTGGACACAAATTTGAGGTGTCTGGATCACACTGGTGGAGTGATGCTGGACAGGCCCAGTAAAGTGTAGCAGATTGTGGATTTGATGCAGCGTAATATTCGGAATCTTTCTGCAAGATGGGCGATTGCAAATTTTGTTTAGGACATATCTCTGTTACCTCATTTGCATAATTTTATTTAATTCAATTCGTTCTTATTCAGTAGGTTGTCATAGACCATCTGATTTTGTGTAATTTTTTGTTTCATTCATTTCTAAGCCTGGTTTTGATCGGTTTCAAATTATATATAACATCTGCTCTGATGAAGCCCATTCCATGATAAAGACAATCCAAGGTACAATCAATAAACTTTAAAAATAACTTTTCTATGAAGTCATTTTCACAGAACATCTTGAAATCTAGTGAATTATTTTTAGATATACAAAAAAGTCTGTGCTTTTCAATTTGCATTGAGCTCAAATGTCTGAAATTCCCTAATATCGTTTTATTGTGGACTCTGAGATCACCATATCCACTGCAAAAACTAATTTTCTTAATTATTTTCTTGTCATGGTCATCTTATAAGCACAATATCTTGATTTCTTGCTTATAGCCAAATTATCTTTATTTCCAGGCAAACTGCAACTGCTTTTATTGATGCCTGTAAGAAGACAGGAAAATGTATGTCAAATATTCCAAAATATTCATAATTAATTAATTTTGTTCCCTGTATAACAAAGAGTATGTAATCCATTCAGTATGAAAACAGCTTATGGAGATGTTATCGCATTCTTAAATGTCTTTTGCAAGAGATTTTGTGGTTCCCTGGATGGTAAGGATATAATCCAAAATGTTTCCCAAAAAAAGGTAAATAGTCTCAGACTAATTTGATTTTTCAGCCTTTGCCTTTTTTTCCACCATTATATTATTAGGGTGAGTTCATGGATACTTTGAGTGTTTTTGGTTTCTGAGCTCTTCAGTTCTTGAAGAGTGACTCTTCTGGTAGTCTTTGGTCTAATGAGTTGCACTTTGAGTGACTTTAGTTTTTAAAGGGGTCATCGGATGCTACATGCACTTTTACACATTGTTTGAACTGAATTGTGTGTTGGCAGTGTGTGTACACAACCACCCTATAATGATAAAGATCCACCCAGTGTTTTTTTTTTATCTCGTTAAATCATTTCCCCTTTCTCAAATCAAGCCGTTCTCAGATTCTTGGCAGTGTGACGTCACACAGACCCAGGCCCCTCCCACAATTGTTGATTGACACTAGCGTTTTACCTTAGACCTGCCCTGAGTGAGCTGTCATCAGTCCACCATTGTTTCACCGCTGGAGCAGATGTAGACAAGAATGACTCCTAAGGGATTGAGGTTGTGTTTTGTTGTTGGATGTAATAATGAACATAGCAGTCGTCATTTACTCCCGACATCTGAGCCACTGAAGACACAGAGGATTAGCTTTGTTTTTGAAAGGAATGCGCCGATCCCCAATCTGCCGTCTATGTTCGCGCGAATCGAGCAGAGCTCATTAGCATTTAAAGGAACATGCACTAAAACGGGTTGCTGAAAACAGAGCTGATTTTGACAGGGTAAAAAGGGGTGTTGTTTTACACTACCATTGAGAAATTTTAACCAAAGTATGACTTTTCATTAAGACCCTAAAGAATCATATCAACTTGTGGAAAATGGGCATCCGATGACCCCTTTAAATGCACTAATAACTATGTAAAAGGAGACTTGCAGACTGATGCGAGTTTCCACACCGATCTATTCTTTTGAAAGCGCCACATGGTGAGCCCACGATTTGGCTTGAATTTGCCAGAGCGTTCATTCTCATCATCATCTCTCAACCTGACGTCGCCATTATTGGATGAAAATAATATTTGACTTACAATGTGCCAAACGTTCCTAAATCAAAAGCTTTTTTGGCCGAGTGCCTATAGATAAAAGATTAAAAAGCCAAACCATACTAATTTGTGATGGTTTTGAAATGCATAATCTGCATATCTGAGCCAAGCATTGTGGGTAATAGGAGCGGTGGGCTTCTAGGCGTGATGAAGGCTTCATTCAGGTCCTCTCAGTCAAGAGGGTGTATGTAGTTTTAGAATTAACACTCTTCACTCTCCACAGTGTTTGTGGAGCTTCCTGATATTTTTCTCCACTGGGACGCACTTCTGTGAAGCATAATTTAATTCCAACTGAGACTGATTATGACAGAAATCATAATTTTCTATTCTTTTCCTTGTAATTTATGTTAATATACTCGCTATATGTGGAGCAAAAGCATGCAATTATTTCTTATACTACAAATCCAGAACTGTGTTCCTGCATTACTCAATACCATAATTGCGATATTGTAGATTTATTGTAGTCGATATTGTGATTGCGATATGTTTTAATTAATTGGATAGCACTACTTTCAGCACACTTTTCTCTGCCTTTATTATTAACTCAGCTGGGTGGCAATTCTATACCATTTATGTTTAAGAAATCCAGTCAGTGTGCCATTATAAGCGTTTTTAGATAGATTTACTCTTTTACGCACCATAAAACAAAATATTTTTATTGGAAAGGGTGATAAAGTACATATGAAATCATTGAAGTGGCTGTATTTTGTAACTGTTTTTTTGCCAACCATTCCAAGTCTCACCAGGCTAAACATTTTTTCTTGTCTAGCAGCTTTTTTCTGAGATAGTCAGCACAGAATATCAGTCTTACAGTACAAAGGCTTGGCCAAAGGTTCCAGATGGTGTTTAGTAACTGTTGATGTGTGTGAGGTGAAGTTAATGTAGTTAGAAATCTCACTTTCCACTGTGTCTTGACCCCTCTCACAGTCTCCTGTGGTGAAGACGAAAACGATCACCATTTCTGATGTCACCAACTCCCTTCGCAGCGAAATCGCCAGCAAGGACATCCCGATTGTGCATACAGAGACCAAGACCATCACATATGAGTCTGCACAGGTGAGCCCGGTCGCTCTTTGAATCAACCTTGTTGCTGTGTGTTTCTGACATAATTTTTGGTTAGTCTTTCTCTGTTGACTGAATATGTCACACATGCAATGAAAAATGAACTAGGATGCATTGGGATGTAAAATGTATCGGCATCAATACATATTGGTAACCACATCCCCCAGTAATAATCATTTTGTTAATAATAGTAATAATCAAGAATATTGGATATTTAACAGTGCATGTATCGGCACACATCTGTATTCAGAACAGAATATATCGCTTTCATAACTTCCTATTCTGCACTGTATGTGTTCAGTGTCTGTTGTAATCTATTGCAGTGCTGTCAGTTTCACAGTGCATTGCTGTGTGAGTTTAACTTATCATTAAGATCCATTAGTTGCCTTTCTTAGGCCAGTTTTTTAAAGAGTTTCTAACCAGCATCCCAGAGGTCCCACTGCTGTAATAATGAAGATTTATTTTTTCCAATTTTCCATCTTTAGCCAAAAATTATCCATCTTTATAATGCCTGAATTCACTTATAGCATACCAAACTCGTTGGCTGCACTATTTTACTCTATGTGCACTTACACTAAACTCACAGAGTACATACCCAGTGTTCAGGTGGAACAGGACTGTAAAATAAGTCCAATAATTAAAAAAAAGTGCTACTAATTCACTTTTAGCATATGAAACTTATAAATCAAAATTATTATTATTATTATTTAAATCAATTAATAATATTTATTTGTTTATTTATTTTTGGAAAACCAAAGATTGGCAATTAAAAAAAAGTAGGGATGCACGAATGTTCGGCAACCAAAATTATTTGGCCAAACACCGAAAGAGTTTTTTTTGCTAATTTCGGCCGAATCATTTTGGTTGCCAAAAAATCAAAAAATTGTCAAAATACATAGGGAAAACGTCTCAGGTTACTTATGTAACCATGGTTCCCTGAGTAGGGAACAAGACACTGCGTCCTCTAGGGGTCACCCAGAAGCAAATGCAAAAGCATTTAATTATAATGTAAACGTACCATCTCTTGTTTTTTCCGTCACTGTGCCCCCTTTGGGGCTCCATAGGAAATGGCTTTGGATGTACAGTAAGTAATAAATGAGGGATGTAATGGAAGAGATTTCTAAGCACATGTGTTTGTTTGCTAATAGCCCAACGCGCTTTCAGAGAAGGAGTCCGGGATGCTGTTGAGTGCTCAGACCATCACCTCAGAGACCGTCAGCACCACCACCACCACCCAGATCACCAAGGTACATGAAGCTATGCCTAAACCTGCAGTGACTGCTGCTTAAAGAACAACCGATTGATCTTAAATGGTCCTATTTAAGCACAATGTAAAACTTAAAATAATAAGATGAGCACTTTCTGCAAAACATAATTGCAGAAAACTATACAATACTGCACACTGCAAGTTAGGCCACAATGGTGCCAAGAGGCTGCGTATATAAGATAAAGCCATTGCTAATTACAATTTATATCACCATTCCACAGCATCTTACAAAGTTAGTGAAGATTTGGCGTACTGCACAGATGAGATATTCACTTCACTGTGTTTCTGGCTCTCTCATTCTCTCGTTCTCTTCCCTTTCTCTGCTCAGATGGTGAAAGGCGGGATCTCAGAGACCCGTATCGAGAAGAGAATCGTGATCACTGGAGACACTGAGATTGACCATGATAAGGTGAAATGCACCTACAGCTAATAATCATGTCGGCCACACAGTAGACGCAGAATGTTTTACAGACATTCTCATAGACAGGATTTATAGGATAAAAACGTCCGAAAGGCTCGGAGAAGGAGAATATGTCATCAGTATTGGTCTATTTCCTGAAAGAGAAAAACTAAATGCATATATCTGATAAATAACAGATATATAAGACCTCAAAGCTTGGATTAAAAGCTACAAAACTTCAGTTTTGATTTCATGGGGCCTTTAAATGTATACAGAGTTCTGGCATGAAACTCTAGATGGCGCAGTCCTATAGGTCTAACTCAATCTGACCTTGTCATGTACATTACCATGCCAATCCCTCCTAGAGTTGTCATGACAGAAATACGTTTAGTGGTCTGGTTTAAGTACTGTCCTCTCTGCTCTCCAGGCTCTTGCTCAGGCTATAAAGGAGGCGAAGGAGCAGCACCCTGACATGTCTGTGACTAAAGTGGTGGTGCATCAGGAAACAGAGATCACCCCTGAGTAACTCCTGCGTGAGACACAGGTTAGTTTCCTCCCGCACAACCTGACTGAATATGAGACCCGCTTCGGCACATGAACGATTACAGCTAGAGAGATTAATATTATATACATGCATTTTTAAAAATGTTAGAAATACTGAAGTGATCTGCATGCCAAAAAAAAAAAACATCTTGCGATAATGCTTTCTAGTCGTCACTCAGCATGTTTTATTCAGTTATGATCAATATGAGAAGCCAAACACTGGAAAAATGAAAGGAGTGAGAGGAAAGTGCTGCATTCTGAGCTGGAAGGTGCAGTTTGCTAAAAGACGAAAACCTGAAAAAATATGATTATGATTATTGTGTTATTTTTTTTACCCTTTAAATAAGGTGGGAAAACAACTGATTTTTCATTTTGAATTAAAGCTGCTAACAGACGACTGCTGTGAATATTCAGTGATAAAATGATAAGTGACTGCAGCAAATCTACAAAATAATATCTGCTGCAGACATGCACATGATTACGTATATTCTCTGCAGTATAATTAGAGCATATTTTATTCATATGGCTGAAAAAAAAAACTACAGTTCTGGATTTCTTACTTTATTTAAAGTGCAAAAACAACTGTAGGCATGCTTCTTTCAAATCTTTTTTTTTTTAAATGTGTAGAAATTCATTTTAGTGAATTTCACTTTATTTTCCACATAGAAATGGATAATGTATTTAATGTATTTAATTGTGAGGGTGTCAAAGTGATTTCAAGATGATTTCATGTCAAAAAGATTGCTGACCTCTGTTTTAGGATATACATTTCAGATCTATGATTTCATCCCATACTCTGCCTTCCCTTTCACTATTGCACCTCTACCAGCATTGCTGCTGCACAAATACATTATTATATCAGTGATAGTGTCTTCTCTCTCTCTCTGCGGCTCTTAGTGTAGCTCTCTAATAGCACTAGAGTTTGATGTGTTTATGGCATATGTTTAAATCTCTTCTCCCACCAGCCATACAGCCACACCATCTCCCATGATGCATTAAACCCATTACAGCATTTCTAAGATTTTGTCTTTAAAATTTTTTTTAAATTTGACTTTTTAAAAATTCCTCAATTTCAAAATTGAGGAATACTGCAGGCTTACCATTACAAATAAAGCAAGATCCCTTAATAAGATGGTAACGATGGAAACCCTCCGTAGCACACCTCATACCAACAGAAAGCAGTCCTAAAGGAGAACCTCAGAGAATTAGACACAGACACTTAAACTGTATGATTTACTGTCACCATTAACTGTGCCCCAATAAAAACCTCAGTCCCTTAGAAAGCACTCTAATACTGCCATATTTACAGCCGTTATACATGCTTGTAGCAGGTCAGTGACATCCCAGTTCAGCTCCAGAATTTCAATTGAGGTGGCAAAGAAGATGCAGAATTTCATTTAATATTCAAATTTATTAGATATTAGATGATACCTCATATTAATTAGATGATATTAATATTCAGTGTTGTTAATGCCACCTATAAAAATTGTAATACATTTATTTTACTAAATTACTACTTACTACTAATTTTATGGGCCATGATGAAGAACTATTTTAGTATGCTATTATGCTATTTTAGTATTTTTTTTAAATACACTATTATAGCATTCACAACAAATTTGTATTAGCCTTTATTTAACATTTTCAGTTTTATTTTTTAGCAATTTTGTTATGTGCTTTTGTCATTTTTATTACTTTTTGATGTTTAAATATTTATTTTAATATATATTTATTTCTATTTTTAGATTTCTTTTCAGTAATTTTAGTACTTTAACATTTATTTTTATTGCTAAGTTTTTTAGTTTAAAATAAATTATTTTATTTTATTTCAGCTTTTTTTTAAATTAACCAAATAGTTTTACTTTTAGTTGACAAAAACAACACTGATAAAGACCAACACTTTGTTTCCAGAATCATTTATCCGACCCCAAAATTTTCAAAACATTTTTAAAAATAAATAAATAAAAGAATCAACAGAATGTTTGGATTTTAGATTGCTTTTGATCTCTTGTTTTGACTGTATAGAACTTGGCTTACAAAAATGTATGTAATAAAAATGAAAAACAAGTCCGTTAGGCCTTTTAGTGTGTTTGTGTGAGGCACTGGGCGTCTCGTGCTGTTTAACCAGCTGTCAGGATGGTATGTATACAGACACAGAGCTCCTAGAGGATTATGGGTAATGCTGCCATGCTAGTTTGTTCCCACAGTGCCCTGTGCTGTGCGTGCAGAGACCCAGTTCACCCCATTCGCCCCGTCAATGTTTACTTCTCTTTCTTTCACTCATCCACCATTATTTCCATGTCGTTCAGGTCTGCATGCCGCAGGCCATCCCGGTTGTCATCACTGACTCTGTGACCCGTGGGATTGTTTACTTTTTGCTCTACCAGAAATGCTGTCCTGTTTTGTTTGTCTCGCATGATTGTTGATTAGGCTTTGATCTCACATCAATGCAGGGAGAAAAAAAATGAGACCAGTCGGGTTTATGAATGTGAAAAAACAACGCAAGATCCCTCACAACCAGCCCCTTCCCATCAACCCACGAGTTCCCCTAACGGACAAACACTTCCTGTAGCAGCACATGTCCCACCCAGTCATTGCCGTCTGAGACACCACTTTCCAGACCCTAAACATCTGTCAGATCTCAAGCGACTCATACTGCAAACTGAGCATCCAGCAGCTACTCCTGTGCAGCGTCGACAAGCAGAATTCAAAGACCAGTTCTCATCCACTTCTCAACACCTCAGGCAGACTTTTTCAAAAAACCTGCCTGACCTCCACCACGTCAAAGACATTCCATGACGGACTGAACCATGTTACAAAATCCTTTTCTAAAACAGTGGCTAAAGAGCAACTTTTTGTCTCAAATTCATACGGTATTTTTAGGGTGGATTCCAAAGGGATAGTTCACATTATAACGACTGGGCGGCGGGAATTTTCTAAAGTGTCATTTTGTTGTTGATTTTTATTTATTTTTTTTAATATTTGTTTGCAATTGGTTGATTATCTGTCATAATCTGAAACACTTAAAGGGGATGTTCACCCACCCAAAATTCAAATTCGTCATTTAGTGATGCAAAAGTTATATTTTAAGATTTTCTTTTCTCCATGAAACAAAAATGAGAAGTTTAGCAGAATGTTCACACTGCTCTTTTCCATTCTTTTTCAAGCAAGTGAAAGACCTAAATTTAGGGATAGTTCACCCAAAAAAAGACAATTCTGTCATCATTTACTCAATGTTGTTCCAAACCTGTATGACTTACCTTTTTGAAAGATATTTTGAGGATTTTTGGTAATCAACAGTCACCAAAACTGTTTGATTACCAACATTCTTCAAAATATCTTCTTTTGCGTTCCACACAAGAGAAAGTCATACAAATTTGATAAATTGATGATAGAATTTTTGATGAACCATTCCTTTGAGTTCTATAATTCCATAATTTAATTTCCATTCACATGCATTCAAATTTGACGGGTTTAACATAGATAATGTTTGAACATGCAAATAAGATTTGAGCATTGCAGGGGAAGATTTCAGTGATTAAATGGCAATTGATCCTTAAAACCATCATATGATGTCCTAGGACTTTGATTATGGTACACGACTGCTTTTTTGACACTTTTATAGTGCTCATTTTTGGAACTTTTGGAACCCTTTTTGCTTTCATTGTATGGAAAGAGAAGCTTGAACATTCTGCTAAACATCTGAATTCCTCAGAAGAAAGAAAGGTTTGGAAAAACATGAGTAAATTGAGAGTAAATTACATAATTTTCATTTTTGGGTGAGCTGTTCTTAGTCCAGAAGTCCATCCTGTTGTAAAGTCCCATATTTTATGTTCCTCTTAAATGTGAAAGTATTATTTTGTTCTCTGTGTAAAAAGAATGTGTTATTTCCATTCAGAATGCTGGAGCAATTTCAGATGTTCTCTTGTGTTTTAAAGTTACTTTGCATATTTGTTGAAGGCTTGTATAATTTCTCTTTTGTTTTGTTGGTAACGTCGTCCTGTGTCATCATGGATTGGGGGTCCGATGAAGATGGGGTGGGGTATTGTAGTGAAACTACACTCTATGATATTTCTATTTATTTTCATCAGCTTTGTTTCTCGTTTGTGTGTGTATTTTGCATTTTAGATGCCCTGCTCTCTTAAAGGCAGCATTGATGTTTTTGTATTAGATCCGGAATCCCAACACCAGCTCCCACCAGTTTTTAAATGGGATTTGCAGGGATAACTTTGCTCATTTTCAGTATATTTCTACTTTTCTACTAGAGGGGGCAGTATGTTCTTACCCATGAGGTCTATAGCAGATCTGCAAAGCCTTCAAAACGAGCATCCACACACAACCTGAAGTGGTTTTAGATCAATTGGAATCAATTAACCCGGAATGGAGCTGATTAGCAATTATGGTAATTAATTGTGCCGAGCGTGAATCTGAAAGCGATCAGGCGGATTCTACAGCAAATGAAAATTAATCTCAGTCATTCATTGAGACATTCAAATGCCTCGGAATGACTTTTAAGGTCACGACTGACAATTCTGGAGCGGTAATTCAATTCTAGAAAATCAAAGTGGGAATTTGAGGATTTTATATTGTGCATCAACACTGCCGGTGGCGTAACGCATACTGCCCCACGTCAAACTGATGAGTCCAGCACGTCCAGTTTTTAAATGTCTGTTTTAAAATGTTATGCTTTTATATTAGTTCAGATAGTATCCTGTACAGAGACTGAGGTGTTGTAGTTCGTTCAGTGTGTTGTTTTCTTCATTGTGGCACTCCTTTCCTATGCTAGTCTGGGGTGAAGAAAAGAAACAAATCATACGTTTGTCCTCAGAGGTTCTCTTTCTTTTCATCACACCCCTTTTTCTTTTGCCATCACTGAAAAAAAAGACAAATGTACAACATAGCACCATCCACTGAATAAACTCCAACTTAGACACATTCTTCACACAGTTTCAAGAGTGTTTGTTATTCACAAGCTTCTTGCATTTTTCTTAATGCGTGTTTCAGATCTTATGAGCGTTTACTTTGTGCATGTTAGTAATCATCCGTTAAAATGAAATAACTTCCTTTCCCGTTGACATCGGTCCTTATTAAACCAATAGATAAAACATCCTGAGAAATATTTTTCCCCTTTAATGCCCTGTTTCACAGAAATTAGTCATATTAGAGAAGTAATATGGGACGTTAATGTGATCTACCTCATGTAAATTTGATTTAATGGTTCTCATTTGCCACCATTTTATAATTTTTGGCAGTTATTAAAGGAAAAATCAACATAGTAACCCAGAAATGACTTTATTTTCTGCATAGAGTCAGCCTAGCTCTCCTCAAATGAGCGCTGTATTTTTCTCGCAGGTCGTGGTTTATTACCAGCGTTTAGCTTGATGAAAGCAGGCTGCAGTTAATGGCTTTGATTGCAGTGGATTCGCTCATAACCCTGGAGACGGGCTGAGATGAGCTGCCACAGGTGGTGTGAACACAGTCCTGAATAAAGCAGGATTGATCAGCAAGGTCTGAGAGAAAATTGGAAGACGAATTCAGCTGGAAATCACAGTGCTCTGCTGTTAAATAAAAGAGAGAAATATTGCAATATTGGCTTTGCTTCATACTTGCATCATGCACTATGCTTCGGTTCAGTTGCCTAAAAATGGTCGGCACTAAAGATGGGGTTGTCGAATTAATTTATTACACTGCATTTAGGATTCTTTCTGGCCTTAAAATGATATTTGGCTTTTTTTGTACCTAAGACCATAACATCATTTACATCGGGGTCAGACTAATCAAACAGTAGGCTAACAGACATGTTGAAGTTATTTCCATCCATCCATCCATCCATTTCTATCCCAATTCACATTCTATTTAGTTCTATTTGTTTAGCATGTGAGATTAGATTTAGCACGTACCTAATCATAGTATGCTGAAAATAACATGACAAGGCATAATAGCAATACGAATATGTAAAACTACGTTTCCCATCATTCAGCACAAAGAACATAAATGCAAATAATCCATCATTCACACATCTAATGTACATTTACTTTTCATTTTGTGATCATTTTGTCTTTTTTTGGAAAGTGAAAACGAGAGAAATAAATATGAAATTGCTCTATTTTATAGTTCATTTTATTCAAAAACAAAACAGATTTATCCAGAAATTGTATGTATGTATATATATATATATATATATTAGTGCTGTCAAACGATGAATCGTGATTAATCGCATCCAAAATAAGTTTTTGTGTGAAAAGCAGAGGTATAAATACAAACACATGCATGTATATATTTAAGAAAAATATGTTATGTTTATATATTAAATATATTTATATATAATATAAAATATAAGGATATAAATGTATATACACATGTAAATATTTTCTAAATATATACTGCATGTGTGTGTATTTATATATACATAATAAATATACACAGTATACACACATATATTATGTGAACAAAAACTTTTATTTTGGATGCGATTAATCACGATTCATCGTTTGACAGCACTAATATACTGTATATTATATATATTAAAAAATAAAAATGAATGTGAATTTATTTGGTATGTCCCTCTTGAACTCCACAAGTTTGTACAAAGACATTCACATGGTCAGTGTCACATCTGATTATTAAACTGCACGTAGATTCTTTCTTTGTTCTCTTTTCCTTTTTATTTCCACATTTAAATCAAATTTATTCCTTTTATTTGATCTTTTAGTTTTGGGCTCTACTGTACTTTCATTATCAGCAGTGAAGTACATACATTACAGTGCATATTATAAATGAAAATTAGTACACAACTTTAATGTCTCGTCTTTCTTTGATATCTGCTCATTCCACTTGAGATTAACCTCTTTACGTCATATAAAGATGGTGCACAAACACATATAAATGTTCTGATCATGCCAGCCAGAGCGTCTTGTTGGCGTGTTTCTCTTCAGTCTGTCAGAAGGGATCAGGGAGGAATATTTAAGAGCGTCAGAAACTCGTGAGCTGAAGTCAGCTGGAATTATCCAGGCAATTAGTTTTTCCTGGAGCTGTTATTTATGGGAATACTCTGAATGTTTTGAATGTTTAATCTCTGGCTGCCAATTAGCATCGCGTTAAAGGTCAGAGAGAGGGCTGGGCCGCAAGCATTGTAGCATTATTTGTTCAACCAACCAATAGGATTTGAGGCTGTCTTACTCTAAACATCAGCTTGCGGAGCAGATGGATTAAACACTAAATCGTGGCACCTACAGTAAATTAGGTCAGTTAGCGATGGATGACAGGCAATATCTCACTCTGCTAAATACCATCTTAGATTTATCTCAAGAATACTAATGAAATGTTACAAGAAATGTAAGTTTTTCTTTAAAGTGTAGTTCCAACCCAATCTCATGGATATTGTAAATCATAAGAAAAATAATAAGAAAATTTATGATTTTTAGAAAAAAAGCATGAAGCGTAGGCAGATTTTTGTTATTTTTTTTCCTACAATCAAGTCTGAGACCAGATACATATTTTACGCAAGACTGTACAGTAAATGTAGATGTGAATACGTTTACATGACAATGTATGTTTACATGACAACGATGTACTAAAACAGAAGATTTTACTTTTTGCGTTTTTGAATAATTCACATACAGACAACAACGTTGTCGAAACATTTACTGTTCACACATCTGCGAAAATGACAAAAATGCTGTATTATACATGCCAGGCCAGTAGATGGCGATATCACTTTGTAAAGAAACACTACGTGCCTGCGCACATACCTATAGACTGAACATGTAATATGCATGTGCATGATGCCACAGTTTTTCACAAATTTGTGTATTCATAGTTTACATGGAAACGATAATTGTATTATTTTTATATTATTATAAATGTATTATTTTTAGTTTTTAGTTTGAAAACTGGTTTTATGTAAACACACCCTTTAGATTTATCCCTAGAATGCTAATGAATGTTAAAATAAATTTTTGTTTTTCTTTAACGTGTAGCACCAACCCGATCTCATGTGATATTGTAAAAAAAAACATTATTTTTAGTTTTTAGTTTGAAAACTGGTTTTATGTAAACACACCCCTTAGATATATCCCTAGAATGCTAATGAATGTTAAAATAATTTTTTTTTTCTTTAAAGTGTAGCACCAACCCGATCTCATGTGATATTGTAAAAAAAAAAAAATTTATGCGAAAAATTTTAAAATCATATGAAAATTGATGATTTTTAGAAAAAAGCATGAAGCTCCACCCTTAAACCTAACTATCAGTGGGGCGTAGGCAGATCATATGAAAATATATGAATGAGATGAATTTATACAAATTAGCCACCAATTCGCCAAAACGTTAAATAGTTATGAATTGCAGTGAGATTGTGTTTTGTAGTTTTTTTTCCACCAGATACACACTTTACGTAACATCATAAATGCAGATGTGAATACTTAGGGTATATTTACACAACAACAATGTACTAAAAAGATTTGTGTACAGATGACATCATTATCAAAATAACCCCCATTCACACAGACATGCGAAAATAAACTAAAAATATTGTATTATTCATGTCAGGCCAGTAGATGGCGATGTCACTTTGTAAAGACTTCACACCTGCACACATACATATTCCTATAGAGTGAACACGTATGTGCATAATGTCACCGGTTTCACAATTTCACTTTTTTTTTGTAGTTTACAAGGAAACGATAATATTATCTTTTTCAAAAACTTTGAACCCCGTTTTCATAAGTTTGCGTTTTAAAGCCCCCAAAACGCCAATGTTGTGTACATGGACAGCCAAAACACACAAAAAAGTGATATTGTGAAAATGCCAAAACTTTGAAAACATAAAGTAATTCATACTTCACATGTATTACTGCGATAGCACACCCCAGTACTCAACACGGCAGTGGATTAAAGAGTTTGGGACTCCAAAAATTGCTTACTCTCAGAGTAAGTACGACATTTTACGAATTTCAAGAAGTGAAGAAAAGTATGCATATTGGCATATTTGGCATATCTAAACTTTCAGGTAGTCCTGCGCCGGCAGAGCAACTGCCATTGAGATGAACGGGAATGTGACATGAATGCCACATTGAATTGTAATTAGGTTCGTCCCAAATCACATACTTATGAACTATTCTTTGACGTTTTGTAGTATAAATAGTGCGAGTAGTGTGTTCAGACTGAAAATTCCAAAAAGAAAAAGTGCACTTTAAATACCCGGATGATGCACTAAAATAACCGAAAAAATGAAGTGTGGAATGTTGGACACTTCATGCACTCAACTGTCGCAGCTTTAATTACGTTGTGAAGGGGAGGGGCTAACAGAAAATAACCTTATATAATTCATACACTACATGGTTGAGTACATAGTGCATAAGTATATAGTGTATAAGTGCATAGTGTATGCGTAATTTGGGATCCAGTTATTGTCTACATGAGACTAAACATCTGGCCTGTCAAGGTTTGAGTTTGGCTATTTGTACAGAGCTTGTTAGAGGAATTTCCAGCTGTTAAACACAGAATATTTGAAATGTTAGCATCATGTGTATCGCCCATGGGTGAAGTCCATCGGAACGATTAATAATGTAATGAAATAACGTAAGCTTCCAGCGTGAGCCACAAAATGAGCTGTGAGGCCAGCAGCACATGGTCTTGAATTCATATTCATAAGTGCTCTGAGTAAAATGATTATTATATATCAACAGCAGCTGGTCTGCCATATGTGAATCTGCCCAGACGTGATATCCAAAGGGTCCACGAGAGGAATTTTAAAACGATAACTATTTATTTTTCAGCTTTAACTTTAGGATCTTTCGCACTTAAATGGAAAGAGAGGCTGTTTTCCCACCAGAAGCCAGAATGGCCCTAGTGTTTACTGGAATGTGCATGTGTTTTCTGAATTTTGCTGTTTTTGCACCTGGTTTTGTGAATGTGAACAGTCCGAGCAGGTCTACTATAACATGAAATCAACATTTCATAATGTGTCAGATTTTTAGGAGTTCTGGCATATTTGTCTTTGTGAAAATAGTGGAGTGGAAGATGGATGTTGGCATTTCTCTATGCCGAAAAACAATATCTGAACAAAAGGTCGACCAAAGTTCTGTCCTCTTTAACAGTTTAACAGTCTTTAAATTGTTTTCTCCTGTCTTGGCATATTGTGATTTGGATCCTAAACACTGAAGAATCTGAGGCCAAAGGAAACTTCTCTGTGCTAGATTTATGACATCTTTTCTAAGAGAAATCATTCCAGAGAGACTATTCTGTCTTTACAGACTTTTTTTTTTACACTGTTAGTGAAATGTTTTCATGATCTATCATTAAAATAGGTGTTGATTACAGGCATCTTTGTGATTCTACTATTAAAAAAAAATAGATACTTGAAAAGATACTTGCTTTTCCTATTTTTAAAAACTAAATTGCGTGCAAAATAAAATGTTAATGAAATGACAACGCAAGGGCTTGGTTTTCTTATTGTCGTCATCTTTAAACATTAACAGTTCTGTTTAAGGATGTTTCCCTGCTCAGTGAAGTCAGTCCTGCCCTACAGCTAGAGAACGGTGTTTGCTCAGCCAGCCTGCTTACATAAATACTGCCGTTTGCTTTGGTTGAATTAAATTATTTATAATACAAATTTGAGTATGTTTGACTTAAAAATTATTTTCTACTAAAAAGACTTTTCATTGATCTTTTGAAATGAAAAACCTTGACATAGCTGTATAAAAGCTTCCTCCACAGTCCAGAAAAAGTATTTACTGAAACTAAACCGCAAAAACTGGTGGAGTCTTAAAGGTACAGTAAAATGCAAATGGTCAATTGATTTAATACAAAATGGCATAAGAGGGACAGAAAATGCTAATAAAAATATATCAATACGATATATATAACATTATAAGTGGACCTTAGGGGGGAAATAAACTGGTAAAAATGTATGCCATGACCCTTTAAGCCTTTTAAACTCTGCATAAATTGTCAAGTTCATTATTCAGGCAATTACAAACACACTGTACTGAATATATCTTGAGCCAACCAAAGTCTGACCTACTGTAGGTTTCTTTCTACAAAACAGCACAAAAACTGCAGCAGTTTTCTCTCTTCACACTTCAGAAAAAAAAAAATAGTTAGCAGATTAGGGTTCTTAGGCTTGTAACAATAGCTGAGCTCTTTTAGTTTCATACAGAACATGAGCCTAGTGCTGGAGAAAAGACGCTTAAACACACACACACACACACACACACACACACACACACACATTGATTTAAAGAACATTTATATTTTTTATAGTGCACCTTCACATATCTGTGCCAATAGATCAGTAAAAATGGTAAAATAAAAGTATTTAAAGGGTTAGTTCACCCAAAAATGAAAATTAGCCTGTGTTTTACTCACCCTCGAGGCATCCTAGGTGTATATGAATTTCTTCTTTCAGACGAATCCAATCAGAATTATATAAAAAATTGTCCTGGCTATTCCAAGTGTTATCATTGCAGTAGGCGGGTGTTTCTGTTTAACATTTCAAAACACTTCAAATAAAGTGCGCGCATCCATAATAAAACAGCTCTGGGGCGTGAATAAAGGCCTCCTGTAGCGAATCCATGCGTTTTTGTGAGTAATGAAAACTAATTCTAATGCAATTTAATGTTAATTTTAACATTTGCTAATGCATTATTAAAGCAACTGTATGACATGTTGTGTATTTTTGTGACTTTTGAGGCCCCTGCAGTTAAGTGAGTGGAATTCAGTGTTGTAAATATATCACTGTCATAATTACACGTGCATTTGTTGATGCCGTAAAGCAATTTTCCCTTTTCGCAGAAGTTCATACCTGCTCACCAAATTAACTCCCAGAACTGATGTGGGAAAGAAACAGAAGCCATTCAAGTTATTGTAGGTCAGTGAACCATCAGAATGATTTTGAAATTGACATTAAAAGTAAAAAAAACTACATACAGTTGCTTTAAAATTCAACATTGTATCTTGTATTATTATTTAATGGACCTCAGATAACATTAAGTAGTATTTTTATGAACTAATGTTACCAAAGATAAATAAATACTGTAACAAATTTAGCCTATTGCTCACTGTTGGCTAATGTTAGTTAGTGCATTAGCTAACATGAACCTTATTTATTCTAATGTGTTGCCACATTTATATATGGTAGGCTATACATTGTTGTCGAACCTTTTTCATTTTAAGGCTTTAGTTTTTTAAGTTTTATTTGCCTCTTATTTTCCTGCTATTCAGTTTGTAAGGTCAAGGAAAGGGAAGTTTTCATTTCTCCCTGTTCACGATGAAGGAAGAACAGAATGTTTTATCGAGGTGCTTATGAGTAGGCTATATGTATGTGCGGATGATTTATTTAGTTGCACAGTCGATGACATGGAAGTGGCCCCTGGGTCTCACCAGCCAACAGAAACAATTCAACAGCCAGTAATGATCTACTCATCATATGCTGACAGACCCTCTCAAGAGCTCAGGTGACTGCACTGTATCTCTGTCACACAAGCACACACACACACACACACTGTCTAACTAGAGTGACTGATCTTAAATACGGGAATCAAACTATAGTAGGAGAAAGGCTTTAGAGACTTTATCTCAAAGGAGAAATTCAGGTGCAAAATGACCAACATCAAAGTCCATAAAACAGGCCTGTACTTGCCGAAAATGCATTCAGACTGGACATTATTAGAAAAAGGTATTGGTGTTACATTTTTACAGTCTGCATGCTGTAGATAGTAGATACAGAATGCACTGGAATGACCAAACCTTGATGATCAAACCTTCTAATTCTGTGCACTAAATGAACTGATTCTCTAGAATGAATTGATCCCCCAATGCTGTGAAAAAGCATTCACTGGGGATGAACCAATTCACTAGAATAAGTTAGGCATTCCAGCAATCTGTAAGAGAAAGAGGATCATTGAGTAACCAGTTTACTAGAGTTAAATCCGATTCAAATCACCCTTACCAGCTGTACATATGAGAGAGAGAACGTTATTTAGGAGAGAACATTTGATTATTCCCTCAGTTTCCTTAACATTAAAGGCTGAGAGCAAAAGGAGTAATTTGGGCATCACTACTCGGGATATTCTCCATCATCAAATCTTTCTAGCATGTGTGTGCCGTACCGATGTCTTTGACCAACCCGATCTCATGAAAGTGCGTATAAATAGTACGCCAAATAAAAACGAAAACTCGTGGTATTGATATGCAAAAATGGACTGTGTATATGCTACGCGATGGGTAGGTTTAGGGTTGTGGGGTAGATGCGTGTCATATGTACACAAAAACTGCGTATCATATGCACGTTAACAAATTTCGTATCATATGCACGCGAAAACTGTGTATTATATGCACGCCAACAAATTTCGTATCATATGTACGCGAAAACTGAGTATTATATGCACGCCAACAAATTTCGTATCATATGCACGCGAAAACTGCGTATTATATGCACGCCAAACACATGCGTATCATATGAACGCCAAAGTCCATTTTTGCATATCAATACCACGGGTTTTCGTTTTTATTTGCCGTACTATTTATACGCATTTTCATGAGACCGGGCTCCTTTGACGGTCTTTAAAGTTTTAAAGGGGTCATGAACTGAGAAACCAAAATTCCCTTGATCTTTTGACAGTGGGTCATTGTACTATAAAAACATCCTGTAAGTTTCAGAACTCAAAACTTTGTCGTTAGTCTAAAAACAGATTATAAAAACAGAATATATTACTCTATGATGTAATTAGTGTGGATAAGCGCCGCCTACAATCCACCACACCTATTCAAACAGAGCGTTCTGATGAGAGGGGTCAAAAACAGGACAGAAAATAGCCTAAATTATGATATTTGTTTAATGTAAAAATCTTGATAACATTATAAGTGGACCTCAGAGAACATTACAAAATAAAAAAAAAAACAGAGGCAGTTCATGACCCCTTTAAATTAGCACCAAACTACTAAATGCACCTTTGCATTTAGTGAAATTCGCAAATGAAAAAAGGATGCAGCACCGATGACAAATTCTCATTAAAGAAAGATTTTCTTATCAATAATCTCACAAAACACAATTATTTTGTGTTTAAAAAATGTACAGGTACTAACATTAAACAGTATAATATCAATTATACGTGTAAGTAAATCGAGTGAGTTTTGTTACTTCAGTTGCTGGCCAGCACTGCTGGTGACTGTGTTTGGTCCATGAAGAAACTGTCCTTGTTCAATGTCAGTTACTCCTCACTGTGAGCGCCTGCAGCAGTAACACACACAGAAGACACACGAGGAGACATTATACTGTCTGATGGCAACCGACAGAACTGTGGAGGAATAAACTAGTGCCTGGAGGTGCTAAATACTGTCTTACAAAGGCATTTTACATTTTAATTTAATAAAGCTACAGAAATCAAGGAACAATATACTGTATTATTGGTATACAAGCATATATGTTTCAGTCCTGTTCCAAACCTTAGTGAACTTCCTATTTTTAGATACACTCTTGACATAAACATTTTTGGGTATAGCACAGTTATATAAAATACCGTGTTGCTTAACAAGACAGCTGCCTATGTAGACATTAGATAGCTCACTCGGTTTTGCAGTAGAGCTTGACTACACTCACCTGAGTATGAAGAATATAGATTTCCAATTCTGTTACTGAACCTCACCTGTGTTTGCCTCCCACTCACACTGAACTCACTGGAATCTGCTCAATTTGGTTGGAATGATGAAGATGAGCAGAAATGCTTTCCCTCCATCTCTCACTACCTGCAGTCTGAGCCCTTGAGATGCTTTGCTGCATACTGAAGCTCACATCTGCAATATCATTCAAGCTGTGCTGTTTACAGTCCTTGTCTTTCCCTAAATTTCTTGCACTGTAACCCTGTCAGGCTCAAAGTTTCTTTAGAATTCCAAACATGCAGTTTTTTGGGGCCTAAATGGGTAATACACTAAAAAATGTGAACCTAAAATTCATGTAGGTTTTGCTTGTATAGGCTAGTGGTGAAGTTTGAAGTGATTTCACATTAAGGGACTGTAAATGTTCTTGGTATGATGCATGCTTGTTTTGTGCATTGATTAGAATAAAATGTTGATATGTAGTAGGAAACGGAAACATATTTCAAACAGTGTTGGGGAAAGTTACTTTTGAAAAAGTAATGCATTACAATACTATCTTACTCCCTAAAAAGTAAGTAATTGCGTTACTTAGGTACTTTTTATGGAAAGTAATGCATTGTGTTACATTTGCGTTACTTTTTCTCATCTGGCCTGGGCTTGCTTGTTTGTCTTTAATATAAAAAAGTTCTATTTTTGGCAAATGTAAAAGCCCTTTCACTCAAAAAGTTAAAAAGAATAAGCCTCAGGCTGTAGGAAATGTGAATTCAAAAAGCTCAAACCAAACTTTCAGCTGTGCTGCCATTCTGGATTGCATGAAGAAGATGACGCAAGGAAAGAAAGTTAAACACATTCTACTCGATAACAACAACAAAGACAGAAAAATCTTATGTTTATCTAAAGTAATTTTTGTGTATTAGTATGGTTGAACTGGGTCATTGGGTCAGCAGCAAAGACACTAGTTAATAAAATGGGATTAAATAAATTAAATAGGATATTTGTGTTATTTAACATATTTAATTATTGCAGGTTCTGCAATATTCTGAGTTTGCATTTCACTGTTTTTACTCATTTTGATGAATACTGAATCGTTTTTGTTCAAGTGAGATGAGTAAATGCATGTTCACATTTAGTTTAGAATTACAGTAAAATGTTCACACTGCGCACACAACAACGCCTCTGCACTTACTCCTGATTTCTCTCAACACGGAGTCAGTCAAAAATTGGAGTCACTTATTAGACTCCTATACTTGTAAATTAAAAAAGTAATGTGTTACTTTACTAGTTATTTGAAAAAGTAATCTGATTACGTAACTTGCGTTACAAACTCAGAATATCGCAGAACCTGCAATAATTAAATATGTTAAATAACACAAATATCCTATTTAATTTATTTAATCCCATTTTATTAACTAGTGTCTGAGCAGCAATAGCAGCCACATAGACATTCAAAGTGGAGGGGGATAACCCTGTGGCAAATCTCTCTTGCAGAAATTCCAACACTGGCCCAACAGGGCAAACGACTGGCAACAGTGAAGAGTGAACAGTTGCCATTTAGTAGCATACGATTTCCTCGTAGAGGGGGCTCTGGACTGGAGGATGGTCTCTACAACCTCGGTTGAGAGACCAGATGCTATAAGCTGTGCCCCCTCAGGGGCCACACCCACAGCTTCTACAACTCCGGGTGGGGGTGAAAGATGGTGCGCTTGCCTGTGAGAGGAGATCCAGCCGGATGGGAATCTTACATGGAGAGTCTTCTAGTAGGGCTACCAGGTCCGCAATCCATGGCCGGTCCGGCCAGTACAGGGCTACTAAAGAGACGAACCCCGTACTGGTGGACTCTCACCAGAACACCCTGGAGCAGAGCAATCGGGGGGAAGGTGTACAGACGAAGCCTCGGCCACGTCTGTAACATGGCATCCAGCCCCAGTATTACTTTGTTTTTATATTAATTTTTATTACATAAAAATGTTCGTATTACTGTGCAAAACCACAATTTTCCCTTTTAAAATTATAGTACTTTAGAACTGTTAATTATTACTCAGTATGTAACTTCGTACATTTGATAAGGCTCGGATGAATTTGTTATGCAATTTTTACAAGCTCCAACTTTAAAATTTTGATGAGTTGGTGGCTAATTCATATAAATTCACTCAATTTGGCTGAGCAATAGCCAACAATACATTGTATGGGTCAAAATGATCGATTTTTCTTTTTATGCCAAAAATCATTAGGATATTAAGTAAAGACCGTGTTTCATGAAGATATTTTGTAAATTTCCTACCATAAATATATCAAAACTTAATTTTTGATTAGTAATATGCATTGCTAAGAACTTCATTTGGACAACTTTAAAGGTGATTTTCTCAATATTTAGATTTTTTGTATTTTGGCCAAATAATGTTCAATCATAACAAACCATACATCAATGGAAACCTTATTTGTTCAGCTTTCAGATGATGTATAAATCTCAGTTTAATAAAATTGACCCCTATGACTGGTTTTGTGGTCCAGGGTCACATTTATGTTTAGGGGTGGAAATTTCTTGCTCATTATTTTCTATTTTTTTTTATCTTTCTAAAAATTGTACATATCACATCATACAGTCACATCATACAAATTCATACGCAATCAGCCTCTTATAGTTTTCTCATGAAATTCTGATGTGTTCTACTGCCTTAAACAACAACCAACTTTGGCAAAATAAAACTTCAAACTAAAGGAAAAAAGAGAGCTGAGATAATGAACAGGTGGTTTCTCAAAGTAATCGCATCTGAAAGGGTTTAAATCTTGTTTACTTCTCTCTTTTCTTTTCATCTGGCATCACACCATCACTCTTGCTCAGTCTGGGGTCAGTGGCTGCCGTTCATTACGGGGGTGATCTGTCCTCATTATCTATGGCCACATGGCCTTCATGAGAAGCCACTGTAACACAGAGACCTGGTTGAGGGCTCACTGGTCACATACAGACCTAGACACAATCTCTTCTTTCCACCTTTTTTGATAGTTTTGAGGAAAAATCTGTATCTGAATTCAGAGGAATGGATTTAAACATCATAAAATGTGTTCAATTTTCATATGAATATGAAAGTGTTAGTTCTGCATGTGCAGATTCTGTGTGGGCCTAGCCATCTATTAGATGTCAAGTGTTTTCATTACACTTAATAACTTCAAGTGCTTGAAATGTGAGGAGGCATTTTTGCTTATGTAAAGTACTTAGGGAGTCTGAATGCTGAATGCAAAATTCCTCTAGTCTTTTGTATTGATGATAATAGCTAATGTTTAAACTATTTAAATGTGACTTTTGCGTCACAAAGATGTTTTGGTTGGTGTTTTAGTAACAGCCCTGTTCCAGACACTGTAATGAAGAGTGCTGGCTCTGCACCTGCATACTCCAGTTCTGCAAGATTCATAGTTCGTATCTCAGAGGCCGCTGGGTAACAACTGCTAGATTACAATTTGCTGAATTATAACAATAACAGACGTGTGAATTTCATCATTCATCTAACATTTAATTCCAGCGCTGCTATAACAGTAACACAATCTGATACTGTGTAATTGCACTACATAAGTCTTTTCTGAAGCCGTCTGAGCCTTAAGCTTTAAAACCTTAAGTTTTTGGTTTATTTTTATTTATTTGTTTATCGGCGGTGTTTGCAAATGCAAGCATGAATGTTGCTGATAGTTAGGACTCTCTAATGAGAAAACGTATTAAACTCATCTAGCACTGTTTGTGCTATGGACATTAATGCTAACTTAAATGATCCAGTTGAGCAGAATGGTGCTATTAATTTTTAAGTTATACTGTATGAATTATTCGTTGACTTTGACGTCTGTATATTATATTCTGGTTGTCAGTGTCTTATAAAAGCAAAAGTTTCAAGTTATGTTAAACCATCCTAAATAAACATGATACAATAAGATCCCAGTGACAAGCACTTCATCTGTCAACGCTAGTCTCAGCTACAAAACAGACAAAATTAATCACACATCACAGCCAATCAGAAGAATGTGTGGGTGGAGCGAAATGGATAATTAATAATCAAACTAGTAAAAATTGAACCATTTTAACTATTAAAACTATTAGGGCTGTTAAGCAATTAAAACTTTTAATCAAATTAATTACACAATGTGCTGATTAATTAATCTAATTAATCGTGAATTAATCACACATCAAATTTGGCTGAGAATTCCCCCCCCCAAATAATAAAGTCATTATTCTGTTTAAAACATCAAATAGACATTACAAAAAGGTATTTGATTCAACATAAAATTTATCACACAAACTTTTAGACCGCAACATAAACCATGGAACATGAAAGAAGATAATTTGAAAAATGTCTCAGTATTGTTTTATTTATACATTGGAAGTCAATGCTAACCAAAATATCTTATTTTATTAAAAACAAATAATAATAAATCACATGCTGGTGAATAAATAGTGACCGAATTCAAATTTAGGGGTGAACTAAAACTTTTAATTGTTTTATTATTATTTTTATTATTATTATTTTTGACATGGAAATATGCAAAAAAAATGAAATGATACTCTAATAAGAAACAAAAACTGCCAGTAGGGGGTGGTAAATGTCTTAAAGAGTAAGTCATTGAATCATTCATTCAATCCGGGTGTGTGTTCACGGTGTGTGTGCACTTGGATGGGTTAAATGCAGAGCACAAATTCCGAGTATGGGTTACCATACTTGGCTATGGTAACTTTACATTCACTTTCAATTGATTTATTCAAATGGCTGATTCATTAAGGAATGAAGTAAATGGCTCTCTTTCTGAATTGGTCATTGAATCATTGGTTCACCCAAAATACAGATTCATTCAGAAACAGTTGATATGTGCCAATCAGTATAAGATGACTTATGTAGATCTAGGCCCGGGAGGGTGCATTAAAGGTGGGGTAAGTGATTTCTGGTAGCCAATGTTGATATTTCAAATCACTAAAACAAACACGCCCCTACCCCAAAAGGGTCTTGCCCCTATTTTGATAGCTCCGCCCCACACATTCATACGCAACCCAGGCAACGATTAGTTCTGTGAAACAAAGCAAAACCAATGTTACACCGTGTCTACACCGGACGCGAGTGGCGCGGTGCGGCACGACAAAATACTATAGAACTCATTATAATAAGTGATGCTGTCTACACTGGATGCGGCGCGACACGACAGATCCCATACAGAAAACTGCTGCTGCCTTCTATTTATGACGTATTGACACAAATTTCAAATGATTTCAAATGGTCGCTTTATCGCGTCCAGTGTAGACAGACTGTAGCTGTTGTGGTGCGTCGCGACAACTGTCGTGTCCGGTGTAGACACGGTGTTACTCACCTATCGAGAAGAAACAAAGCAACCTCGGCGTCCGATCGCAGGCCTTCCCGCTCCTTGAGTTCTCTCCAGCGCTGGAAAGCTGATCCGATATTTACACGGGTCCTACTTCTTGCCTTATCGTAAGCCTTCTTTTGTTCCGCAGATGTTTTCCTCTTTTGTTTTTTATCCGCCGTCTCTATCTTTGTCGTTCGGCTCGGCTAATGTCCGTCCTGTGCACTGAACGCTCTCTCCTCCACATCATGAGTAGACACGCCCCTTATTGCTGATTGGCTACCAGTTTGTTTTGGTACTCGGCCTGATTCAGTTTTCTAAAGCGTTTTTGAACATACATACCCCACCTTTAAAAGCCTTAACCATTTTTAACATGTTATTTTTTCACAACCAACAAATTAAATGAATTAGTTAAATCAACAGCCCTAAAACTATTAAAACTAGTAAAAATACATACTCAGGGGCCGATACAATCTTTATCATGGGATACATTTGTTTGTACCCACAGTGTTCACAATTTAAAAGTTATTGTTTGCTTTCATTTATTTTCAAGATCTGAGGTAAATTATCCTTTGCTTTCCTTATGGCTATTAAAATCACGCACAATGATATTTGAACTAAAATTAAAGGTAACACTTTCATGTATGACCAATTCTCACTATTAACTAGTGCTTATTATTACTAGCATATTGGCTGTTTATTAGTACTTATAAAGCACATGCCTTATTCTGTATGACCACATTTTACATCTTAACTACATACCTAAAAAAATGAATGAGTTGATTGAGGCAAAAGTTGTAGTTAATAGTGAGCACAGGTACCCAAACTAAAGTGTGACCAAACTGAACCTTTTTAAGAGTAATGCAATGCATATAATCAGTATAAGGTTTTCATTGTCATTGGACACACACAGTTTGTATCCAGAAATAGAAACATTCCAAAAATAGAATTCACTGCGGCATATCGCCGTCACAGCCGATTAGGCCAAAAACTCCGATTAACATGCAAAAGATAATGTTTATTGCATGCCGCAGCCTTGTGTTGCATCTGATTAGGATATGGTGTTATGGGGATTTTGTCATGTTTAAGGTTATTTTAGATTCTTTATTTTCCATCATATTCAAACAACAGCTGAGTAATTTGAATATCTTTTTATAACAATGTAATAGAGCTGTAATAGACATCCAGCAGTGCTGAAGGACACACAGGCATTCAGGAGTCGTTCATATGATGTTGTGTGTGCTTGTGGTTATACAGTAGTGAGCGAGCGAGTGTCATTGCTCAAAAGGCTCAGTGGGTCTCAGTCTGCCTTAGAGCCTCTCTGCCTTTAAGGTGACCTCTCTTAAAGCAACCCTGACTCCTGGCACATCATACACCTCATCGCTTCAGTCCCATGTGTGTCATTAACCTCTCTCCAGACATGCGACTTCTAATACACTGTATTTTTCTAGCGACACAAATGTTATTACAAGAGCGGAATAACACTGAGGTGCAACGCTGAGGCTGCCAGCATTGTTTCCAGCTTTGATAGATCACCATCATTAACACTGATGTAACTGTGCACTGTGACATTGCAAAGTCATGATTACAGTTGAGTGTAGTCATATACTGGATCCAGCTGCTCATGTACACTCTTCAAAATATAGGTTATTTAATTGGCATTGATGGTTCCATGAAGAACACCCATGAAAACGTTCAAGTGCACAAAAGGTTCTTTATAGTGGAAAACATTCTTCAGATTATTTAAAGAAGAAAAAAAAAGGTTATGTACAGTTCTGTTCACTGAATGGTTCTTCTATGGCATCATTGCGAAAACCTCCTTTTGTAGCCTGTTATTTGTTGCACTGGCATTAACTCTTTCCCTGCCATTGATAGAATTTTTCAGCTTTTCCATTTAACTGTTATACGGTAGGGGGCGCTATTACACATCTTCTGAAAGAGTACTGAATATCTGGATCAAAATACAGTGAAGAAGAAACAGAAACAAGCGATCGCATATGTAAGCAGATGCATATGTAAAATAATGCAATCATCAAACATTAAACAGCATAGAAATCAAAACTCGTTACCGAATGCAATGTCGATCCAGAAAGTGGTTTAGAACTGTGAGGCATTTGATGGACTTCGATTGACTACATCAATGTTTTGATCATAAATCTGAGTCCGATCTAGACGTAGTCTTTGACAAAAACATGATTTTCTCAGCCTTTTGTTACATTTTTTTTTTCATGAAACTTACCAACATTCAAATGTTGATCAAAATAAATAAATAAATAAATAAGGTAAAGAGTTACTTTATTCTGATGATAAAAAAAAAAAACGAAACAAAAACAAATCATAAATAATTGCATTAGATTAATTAGTAGCATTGTTCAATTTGTTAACATGAGGGATCATAAATTAATAATGAACAACCTTTTTACAGCACTTATTAATCGAGGTGTGTAGTTGTCATGGAAAATTAAAGCATAACATTTTTTTCATCTGCTTTTTTTAAATGCATTTTTATGGTGCTTTTCAAGATCCCAAATGCTTCTGATCTTGGCATCCAGATGTTCACAAACACACGCTGAAAGATTTAAAAGATTCCTCTTGGTGACGGTTCCCATGAAGCACCACTCTGCTAGTTTGTATTCGCAGCAACACAAGTTCTCTGCCAGTCACACACAGTCCTGTGTGTACATGTGGGTGTATTTGTGTGACGTCTGTGACCCAGACGCTCCCTAAACCGTCCTGTCGCATCTGTTGCTAAAGACATCCAGATATGTGCTCCCACCATGCTGAATACCCAGAAAGCTGTGCAGGAAAAGCAGCCAAGCCCAGAAAGTCTGTGAGGCCTCATGTTCAAAAGTCTATTTTCAGAGAGTGTTTTTGGAATTAGGACTGTGTGTTGAGTTTTGTTTATGAATATTTGTTTGGGTTTCGTCTGATTTTTCTTAGGTCTTTCTCTGGATGTTGGAGCATTCATATGCGTATATGTGTGTATGTGCGTATGCATCTCAGCCCCTCCCGGCGCAGTTCCGCTGTGTTTCCTGTACACATTGGCAGTGGTCTGCAGCAGATTGTTAGTATTATCGTCCGCGCAGACCTTCGCCAACAGTAGTGCCATTTATTTTTATCTCAGCTCTCTCTCCTTCTTCTCATTCCAATGCTTTTTTCTGCTTTGTGTGCTATTCCGTTTCTTACTGATTGCATCATGTGGCTACAACTTACAGAGCAGGGGGTGAATTTGCTGAACAGTTGCGCCAATTTTCTGCATGGTTTTCAGTGCAAAGACTGGCATCTCATTCACTAACCGGCAACAATTTCATGCTGGAATAGGGCTGAGCCATGAGTACTGAAATAGCGTCAGTGTCATTTTTTCAGAACAAACACTGATCATTTCTATGTAAAAGAGTCATGATAGACAAGGGAATTTTTTTATTATTGTTTAAATGTTTCTGTAAATGTTGGCAACAGTAACTCACCAAATGATAATCAGCTGGGAAAAGAATTACAGTCAGGCATATATCCAGATGCGCTCTGCTGTCAAATTTTAATAAGTCAATTGCAGTGGTGGAACAAATGTTCTCAGTTAAGTATGCCCAACATGATCATAGTCATTAATACATGAAATGTGGTTCTAACACATTTTGTATACACATGCATAGAGACTGAAACTTAAGCATTTTACATAGAGTATTGAACAACTTCAGAGATTTACGATTGTTTATTAATCATTTTAGGTTAATAAAGTATTAAATTAATGGAAATAATAGGTTGATAATTTTTGTATTTAATGCCATCACATTTACATAGTTTTACATTACAATTTCAGTCTGTTCTGTGACTTCTGGTGCCATTTTCTTATTTAGTCACTCTTTATTTTAAGGTCCAGTTCTCACTATTAACTAACTATTAACTATGACTTTTGCCTCAGTAAACTCCTAATTTGTTGCTTATTAATAATTAGTAAGTTAGTTGCTAAGTTTAGGCATGGGGTGGATTAAGGGATCTAAAATATGATCATGCAGAATAAGGCATTGATATGTGCTTTAGAAGTACTAATAAACAGCCAATATGCTAGTTTCGTTTATTTGTATAACACATTTAAAAACAACTAGAGTTGGTCAAATTGCTTTCCATTAAAACAGCACTCCAACAGCTTAAATGTCAGAATTTCAAATATTATAACCCCCCCCCAAAAAATATATATTTTAAACACAAAACAACAGTAAAACAAGAGTGAGAATCAGTCCTTAAAATAAAGTGTTACCTCTTATTTTTATGTATTCAGTCATTGTACATAAGCATAAACTTTAAATTGTTAATGGAGAAAAAGCTTGTTTATAAACTTGTTTCTATAGATGGTAATTTGTAAATATATTTTAGATGCTGCCCATATGTCCTTCTTGTATGTTTCAGCACACAGTATATGGGTAAGCAATGTGGGAGACAGGACAGGACATGACAGGAAGCAACATGGGAGTGAGCAGAAAATACACAAAAATGTGTGTTTAATATTGCATGTGAATATCAACAAATTCTTGTAAGATCAGACTGGTACAGTATGCCAGATAATGGTAGTCTGCTGCATGCTGAATTTCACACAATCCCAAATCCATTGACGAGTATCACTCATTTGTGATTATGCAGGATAAACCCTTTTTTTTGGAATCCAAAGGTCCATTCCAACTCTTTTTCTCTCTAAAACCTTTGCTCAGCATTGCTCATATTTTTGGCAACGAAATGACTTGATTAATATCACCTGAACTGAAACATATGGTTTACGAATAACATGCATTGTTCATTAACCTAAACGTGTTCACCATTGGTTTATTCACCAAGGAGTCCATCATTTAACAGCTGTTGTTCCATTATGCAGGCGTTCACACTTGCCATCCATAGAAATCTGATTTATGTTCTGAATCAGCAGTATGTTCTCTAGCCGTCAGCGCTCTGCCATTTCCTGACTCACAGGAAATCTCCAGTGGGCTGAAAATTACAGCGTGCCACATTCCTTTCGGTAGCTGCAGGTTAAGCAGAGCCAACTGAGACTTAACCAAATAGCAGATTTAGCTTTTCTCTTGCTGCTCAATTTGTCATACAGATTAAAAGCCTTCAAAAAGTCTTCAAACTATATTAAAATGGTCTGGCGGTTTACGCACATGTTTTAGACACATTGAGGTGCTCTCCTAAAAAGAGAGCCGTATGAATGTAAAAGAGTGTTGGTGCTACACTGTAAAAAAAAATCTGTGACATTTACAGTAAAATACCGGCAGCTGTGCTTGCCAGAACTTCACTGTAAAAAATATGGTAGCAACATTTTAAACTGAAATAATGCAATAAACATTCATTTAACAACATTAGATGTCAAATTAAACCCTAATGTACACAACTGATAAGAAAAAAACAAAGAAAAAACGTTATTTCAACAAAAATACATCAAACGTCATGCAGGGAATTCTGGGAGTGTCAATTTACGTTTTTTCACTGTAAATTATACAATGACTTTTTCTTTTTCACTTCCAAAAACCGTATTTTTAACAGTATTTTACTGTAA
>NW_015554071.1:113049-122126 GCF_001515605.1 Sinocyclocheilus anshuiensis
TAATAATATTACCAAGGGGCAACATGTATATCGAAAATAGCAGAGGACCTAGGACAGATCCTTGTGGCACTCCATATTTTACTGGTGATAATTGAGATGACTCTCCATTTAAATGAACAAAATGGTAGCGATCGGACAGGTAGGATCCATCTTAAACCATCTTAAATACTAATCACAATAATTTTTTACAGTGTATGAAATATGAGGTGGTGAGGTGTAGTGGTTAAAACTAAGATCTGGAAACTGGAAGGAAGGTGGTTCGATCCTTGCAGGAATCCATAAACCATTTTCATGTTGGCCTTGACAAGGCATTTAATTTCAGGTCGATATAGATGGATTGTCTCTGTAAACAGGTCATGATGATGTTCGGTGACGACATTGTGTGTCAAGTCATGACCTGGTTGTGGGTTAAATTGCATATCACTAATGTGTTTTGATTTACTAACAAGTCATCACATTTGGCACATGTGTTCGAGTTTATGGTGTAAGTTCATTAGGAACTTTATAAGGAATGAGAATTCCATAAAGTGCATCGACCAGTCGGTAGAACTGATGGGATGATGCAGCCAAAAGATAAACTCATTAGTATTTCAGTCTATCAGCCAGAACCGCAATCACATCTGGGCAGGAAATCATTTCAAGGGAATCCATTAGCTTGTCCTGTGGGACCATTGGGCTTGTCAAGTACCATGTAACCATCTTACTGAGGACTTCTTGTATCAAAATATTTAATTGTGCAGCCATTGAAAAATGACAAGAGTGTGTATGGGTAAAATATCTCAATTTGAGAGTAGCCAGATGCTCCAGGAACTTGCTTTAAAAAATTCTGAATTGGTAACACTTTAGATTAGGGAACACTATTCACTATTAACTAGTTGCTAATTATCATGCATATTACTAGCATATTGGCTGTTTATTAGTACTTACAAAACACATATTAATGCTTTTTTCTGCATTACCATATTCTAGATCCGGTAACCCGACCCCATACCTAAACATCACTTTTACAACAACTACCTTACTTACTATCAATAAGCAGCAAATTATAAGTTTATTGAGTAAATTTTTTTAGTTAATAGTGAATGTGTTCTTTAATCTAAAATGTTACCAAAGCTTCTTATTCCATTGAATGTATTGACAAAGTTGCAGCCTTATAGCTGGGCAATTACGTTTCAATCCCTCCTCTCCAGAAACCTGTCACTTTCATAAAGCGACTGCAGCAATTAGCAAATGACAATGATCCACTCAAACCCCGATGGACAAAATCAAGTCCTGCCAACTGTTTTTAAGTGGTGTTGTGGTTAAAGATCTGGGATGGTAAACAACAAGTTGAACGCGTGCATGTGTCGATCCATGAGCTAACGCTGTTGCACCATTTAACAAGATATAGGTTACTCAAGGGAAGATTGCCCCAGTAAGTTGCTTTGGATACAAGCCTCTGCTAAATGACTTCTTACCATCTTGTCTGCTGGGCTCTTGAGCTTTTTTAACTGCGTATTTAATAGTGCTTTTTCTCCTCTCATGACTTGCATGGCTGGGACAGCATATGAGCTAGAACTGCTGATACATTAATGAGAAATCCCTTTGGGCCGGTGAGGAGAGATGCTCGATCTGTCCTGTCGAGACCTAAACACATGACCCCATGTGTAAAAGCCAAAAACTCTCATCAGTGCCTTAAAAGAGTTGGTGGTTTTATTCTGCTCAGCAGCACCAGCACATGATTTCACTGTATAATTAATGGAATCTTCTGCAGAGCGACTGTTCATTCTCAAATACGAAGTGATTCTGTGTGTTACTGTCATGAGCCATCAGTGAGTGGTTAATGAGTGGGTGGAGATACAGAAGACCTTGAATCCTAGGCTTTCCTGCTCAAAAAACAAAACCAAGATGCAGTTACTCACAAAATGCATAAAACTTTCAAGGGCTTTTCACACTGAGCTTAACCCTGTGTTATTACCATTCTAAACCCCACTTTTAACCCCAAATAAAGGCACGTTTCACACTTGTAGTTTAGAAGCAGGGTTAGCACTGATTTCAAGCCAGGGTTAAGAAACCTTGTTCCGGAGAATGTTAGCAGTGGTTTTGCAGTGTCAACCCCACACTGCATTGACAAACTTGTACTTTGTGAAACAATACGGTGTTAGAATGTCTAGATGTCTAGCAACAGACACCCAATCGTATGCCTCACGTTCACGTGCTTTGGACAGTCACAGAAACACTGTGCACTGTATAAACAGTTGTATTAGCATTTGAGTGGAAAATGTCAAATGATGGAAACCACGTGAATTGAAGTGAAGACGAGGTTTCATTCTTACCTTTGTAGGGTATCAGAGTGAATCAGACAATTTAAGATTTGATCAGATTGGTGTTGAACAACCCAAAGAGCCAAATTCCACAAAGAGGCCCAGGATAACAAGACAACATCATAAATCTGTCCAGATCCTACCCAACCACAGAACTCCACTTTCACAGAACAGCTTGCAACATTAACACAAAATAACACTTATTGATAATCCCAACTCAGAAAGGAGTTTGTCAAATTTGTCTTTCTTTGGATTGACTTCCCCCACCTAGGAGACAAGAACCAGACTGAGATTCCTTCTAGTCCCCTTTTGACCTCTGCTTCTCACAGAACACACCCTCACGTTCATAGAATGGCAGAGAGACTGCCTTTACATGTATATATGCACCAAAATGATGCTAAAAGGACTTATGAGCAACTTTCACTTCTATGCATAACTCTATATCATGTATGTAACCCACACATTTGACTAGCATGTCCTAATCACTTATTGTGCATGTACAGTATTTTGAATTACTATTGAATAGTTTATAGGATTATATTCATGTTGGTTATGTATTAGTTTGAATTTTCATGCTTTAAACGATTATATGAATCAGTATTTTGTAAAATGTATTATATTCTTGTTATAGAAATCATGCCCAAATTATAATCTGCAAGAGCAGGAAAATTCGGACCATGTGACTGATAAGATAACATGTTGATTTATGTATTGGGAGGAGAAACATTGCAACACCCCAAGCTAAGACAATGTTTAATTGGTCAAGGCACCATTTGGGATGTGTCCAACAGCCCGGTTTAAATACGCAGGACACCATCAAATTATGTTTTTGCCTCGTCGGCTTTTAGACGCCGCTTTTAATCATTGCTTTTTGCTTTATGCTTTTTGCCTCTGCTTTTTGCCCGTGAATTCTTCAAGCACCATTCCAGCGTGCTCTGGCTTGCATGCTCCTCTAAAGCCATGAGGAAAAACGCCAAGTACCTCCAGATTCTAGCTGAACTGGTGCATTTAATATAAATTTTAGCCTCATTGAGGAACTCAATGCGAGGGTTGCTTAAATGATTGATGGTTGTTCAGGTCTATGCAATTGCACATATTGCTATAAACTTGGGATTTCACATTTTCACTCTCTTAAACTCATTCTTTCCTCATTTTCTCTCTTTCTGCAACTTGTGTGAATGTATAAGTGCGTATGTTTATGTGTTAGATTAGTTTATATGTCTTAGATTTATCCAATAAAACCTTATTTATATTAAAAAGAGAAGTATCTTGTGTTTTGTGCTTACAAGTTAATGTCTTAAAATGCCGATCTTGTTACTGTGCTAATTAATAGTTTTTTCAATATATTTTTGATTTTAATATCCATTGCAGAGTTGATGTTATACGGCTCGTTCAATTAATCACTGGGTGACACAGTGATCAGCCGTAAAACAATAATTCTGTCTAAATTCCCTGTAAAACATAAATAATTCCCTTTGAGCTAAATTGACTTGTTTCCTTACACCTTTATAATCTGAAAAGTCCATTCTAGAAATGTTGATAGTAAAGTCAGCTTCTTCACTCAAACAGGGGTCTCATTTATAAAACTCTCCATAGATTTCTTCCTAAAAGTGTACGTAGGCACAAAAGCTAGATTTTGCATACACACAAAAGTTTTCCGATTTATAAAACCATGTGTATGCCAGAACCTGTGCAAAAATCCCTTTATAAATCCCAGTCAGGGAAAGATTGTGCGTACGTGCATCTTCACCCTCGCCTCCTCCCCAAAATCACCATATATGGAGCTCACAACACCTAGTTTTATTATGCATAACCTCATCTGCATATCATTTCCATGCATATTCCCATCCACGTGACACCATGTTTAACACCGTCAAAGATAAGAGACATTAAGGAAATATGAGATACGGACTATAAATGCCATTTGTTGCATACACATTCGTCAAGGATAAGAGACATTAAGGAAATATGAGATACGGACTATAAATGCCATTTGTTGCATACACATTCATTTTTATTGCTAAAAATCATCCAGTATCCTTGTTATGTTTTAGAATAAATATATAAAAATATTCATAAAAACAAATATTTAAGAAAAGAGTTGGTCTCATTCTTTTCCACTGGCCAAATAGTACTTCAGTTGTTTTAAACAATTCAAACCAAATTAAATGTACAGGTGCATCTCAATAAATTAGAATGTCGTGGAAAAGTTCATCGTATGCAGTTTTGCTAACAAGGTAATCTACTTTTTTCTATTTTTAGTGGAAATAGATAGGCATACTTATTGCAGTGTAAATACAATTGTCTGACTCGAAGCGTCATTGACAAAGTATTTTAAAAAAGGAAATGTGCAAATCTTACCATTTTCTTCTAGTTGTATCCTTCAAATATAGTAGTATTTTTCATAATGTGGAGATGCCTTCACACGACATCAACACCTCCGTGCAGCTGCGGTTGTACAGTAAGCTATTATCATTGGTCCTATTCAAACCACAGCACTGAATCCAGCAGTGTCCACCACAATATCAAAGTAAGTGCGTATTATTGATCATTGTTCTCGCTAAAATATTTCTCATAACATGAGATCTTAGTTTAAAGGGGTCCTATTATGCTTTTTCACTTTTTTTAATTTTAGTCAGTGTGTAGTGTGTATGTTTGGGCATTAAAAAGATCTAGAAAGTTACAAATCTCAAAGTCCACTCCAAAGGGAGATATTTCGTTTTTAAAAAATCCCTTTTCAAGAACTACAGCAAACGGCTCGTGATGAATTATTGTGCACCCATAGCACTCCTCGCTGTCAATAAATCATAGCATGTCACAGGAGAATTATGTTTATTGTTAATAAAATTATGTAATTATGTTGTTTGTGAAATTATGTAATTTCAGTGCTTATGTCCAATTAATGTGCATCATTACAGCTTTCACTACAGACTGCACATTGAAAGGCGACATTTTTAAACAACATTACAACATTTTGAAGCATGGAAGCTGGTTTGAACTGGTTTAAGCTGGTCCTTAGTTGGTCATGAGCTGGTTTAAGCTGGTTACCAGTTTAAACCAGCTCATGACCAGCTAAGGACCAGGAGCGACGAGCCGGCAGAGGATACCGCAGCCTTCCTCAAACAGTTATGTTCACGATTTCTGATTTACTTAACGTATACTGCGTGAGGGTGGCTGTGACTGGATGATGACAGGTGTCGGTGAACATTCTCAAGTGATCAGCATCCAGCACTGCTGCTGTTGTATCAGTCAGTGGTTAGCAGTCAAGAAACGGGACAAGGGAGGCCACGTACGGGACACATAAATTAAGCCCAAAATACGAGACATCCCGGCTAATACAGGATGGTTGGCAACCCTAGCCATAACTGAAAAGTTTAACAGAAACTTTGTGAACACTAGCACACCCAAAAGCTATTGTGTAGGATGTTTAATAAGCTGCAGATGTTATAACAGTGTGTGATAACTATACTCATTTTCTCTCTCCGTATGACCACTAAGAGATGCCCTAAATACATCCACTGCAATCTATAGGAACCATCACAGACATATCCAACGCTGCCACCATCTGTTTTTGGTTGCATCGTCTTTGCCTGCCCAAAATCAGTGATCATGGCACACCAAACAGAATTGTTGTGACCGGGGAGACTTACGATATGACTCACTGGATTGTCTTTTCAGCATATAGAGCTGAGTCATTTTCTCCAAGGAGGCAAGGGAAGTGGTGTCTCTTCAAAAATATGGATGAGAAAACAAAATACGAGATCATAGAGTGTGTGAAGTGTTCATTTTTGGGGCAGCATGGAAGCTCAGTGGGAAACACTGTCACCTCACAACAAGGTCACTGGTTTGAGTCCTGGCTGTTTGAGTTTGCATGTTCTTCCTGTGTTGGCATCTCAGTGTCTCTTTTAAGCTTGCTGAGTTGTGCCATGATCTAAAGGAAATTGCTCATAGTTCTCATAGTTTTGATGCAAACTCTTAGTACATGCATACAACCAACTAAGAGAAATTGGGCTGTGCAAGTACAATGTTAAAGTGCCCCTATTATGGATTTTTGAGAATTACCTTTCATGCAGTGTGCAACACAGCTCAAAGTGAATGAAAACATCCTGCAAAGTTTTAAATCCGAAAGTGCACCATAAAGTTATTGTCTCTCAAAAGAAAGAGTCAACTCTGAATCATTGAAACGAGTGGTTTTTAAACAAATCCCAAGCCATTTCATGTTGACTTCAACATGAAACATTAGAATATTGCCCGCCCACTTGTTGGTCTTTTAGCGTTGGTCTGAATGAAAATGCAAATTCATTCTTTGCCACTAGGTGCCGCTTTTGGAGCGATGAAAATAGCGGTTTCCTCGGTAACGCTGTACACAAAGCAGCACTGCGCTCACAAACGCTGCTTTATCAGGCATTACAGGCATCATGACATTAAAATGAGACCAATTGGACCAATCACCGCAGATTGGCGTCACACAAAGGAGGGGTTTGGAAAAATGAATCGTTTGGGAGTCGTTGAGCAAGTAAGGTAAAACTAAATGCATATTATAAGACAATGAAAGTGTTTTTTGACCTTGCATGCATGTCAACCTATTATTGGGGACTCCCAAAACCAAAATATGAACATTTCATTACCCATAATATGTGCACTTTAATGATAAAATTTATGTCATGCAGACTGTATGTACGCTTAAAGGCCTTTTCACGCTGAATGCGAAAATTCGGTGTAACAAACGCTTTTGAATCGAAGCAATACATCGCTATGGGGCTATTCACACCAGGTGCGATCATTCGTGGTGCGAAAAAGAGTCATTGGTATCTGAGAACTGATTTATTCTCACATGTTCTTTATGCAGCATTTCTATTAATTCTCCACTGAATTATGTGGTCCGCTTTCTTCCACGTGTGTGAGTATTATGAGTCAGAGCGCATTCACTCTAGATCTGTCAATCTCCTGCGCTTCCGTATGAAAAAAAAAATTAGAGAAATTTTTTTCTACACATGAAATATGAAAGCAAATAGATCATGACGATAAATTTTCTGTTTCTGTTTCTGTATGAGCTCATAGTTTTTATAAGAAAAAGGATGTTTATTAGAAGTGTAGTATTCATTCATTATAAAACATACAAAGAGTGCATGTCTGCCTTTTATTCTAGAGAATCAAAATCAACTATAGATCACAATCAGAAGTTATTACAGGCACTCCATAAAGGTTTAAAGTGGGTTTTAAGAAAAAAAAAAACATTAATAGTCACAAATTTTCAAGTGTAGCTGAATGCTAATTGTAACGCTAAATATATTTTAAGATACATTCTTGTAAGCATGATTTTTGTGTTTCTGGTGTAGAACCAAACTTTATCTTAATTTAATGCTGTTGAACAGTGGACGATGTTAAATCCATATACGAGATACATGCATTGTTGAAAAATGCATTGTTGGTCGGTGCCACAGTCTAGCGTGCAGGCATGAATTAGCAGAAGGCGATCAGTCATTTCACGCTCCGTTTGTCGGCGAATTGCCTCAATTTTTAATTTTACGCTCAGTGTGAAACGACCTTTACTCTTTCCTCACCATTGACAGAATTTTCCAGCAGTGCATGTTTTCACTATTATATAGTAGGAGGTTGTATAGTATTTATTATATATATATATATATATATATATATATATATATATATACACACTGTGTATATATATATATATATACACAGTGTATATACTGTGTATATAATATCTTCTATAACAATTTATAACTTTTATTTATTTATAGTATTTATCGGCTGTATTGTAGTGTAGTATGCTGACTGTCATACTGACTGTCAAGCCGTCCAGGCGGATGACGTAGGACGTCACCGTTGCGTGATTAGTGATAAACACGGAGAGAGAACAAAACAAAACGCTGGTGTTACGAGATTCCCAGTGACGAGTTTCCCAGACATAACACCGGTCACGAATTAGAAGCACAAAACGAGGATTTGTAAAGAAAAATGTCGGCGGGTTTTGACGTAAGACGTCAACGTTGCGTGATTAGTGACGAACGCGGAGACAGATCAAAACAAAACGCTGGTCATGAATTAGAAGCACAAAACGAGGATTTGTAAATAAAAATGTCGGAGGATTTCAATATAAGTCAAGAGGAGACTGGTTTTCCTTTACTGAAGTAAGGAAACTTTGTTTCCTTTGCTCCTGTAAACAAATTCGCGAGACTAGCATATCTCAGAGCCGCGCACACGACGCCTACGTCCTACGCTACAGGAGGCCTTTATTCACCCCCCAGAGCCGTGTGAGGCACGTTTTATTACAGATGCGCGCACTTTATTTCATGTCTTCTGAACTGTTGACTACAAACACCTGCTTACCCCCATTGAAAGGCTTGGAGCGGCCAGGACAATTTTTAATATAACTCCGATTGGATTTGTCTGAAAAAAGAAAGTCACACACCTAGGATGCTTCGAGGGTGAGTAAAACACAGACTAATTATACCTCCATTGTAAGGCTTGGAGGGGCCAGGACAGTTTTTAACATAACTCCGATTGGATTCGTCTGAAAGAAGAAAGTCACATACACCTAGGATGCTTTGAGGGTGAGTAAAACACAGGCTAATTTTCATTTTTGGGTGAACTAACCCTTTAAGGACTGTGCAAGCTTGATGGAAGTGATCGACTTCCATCGATTTCTCAGCTTTTTGTTCAAAATGTTGAATTTTTTTTCATGAAACTTACCCACATACCCTCAAGTCATGACAAAAATAAAAAAAAGAGTGCATGAAGCTAGAATATATA
>NW_015554071.1:122662-123303 GCF_001515605.1 Sinocyclocheilus anshuiensis
TATATAGGGTAAACGTACCTATTAAGCTCACGTACCCATTAAGCACACTTCCATATTTGAGCTCAGATTATATCAAGTATGATAATACATTATTTTGTCTTTTACAAAATAATGTATTATCATACTTGATGTCTTAACCAATTGATGTGTTTGTTACTACATACCTCCTGTAATTTCAAATCAATCAAATCATTGCACACTGAGAGATGAGTATCCATTTTGAAAGCTGTCTGAAAACTTTCACCAAAAGGGGCTCCCCTTAAATGTGCATTTTTTAGACGTTTAAGCCTTTATCTTGGGTAAGTTTCACTACTTACTGTAAAATTAAGAGATTAATGTTTATACTTTTGCATATTATAACTTCGAACTTGGATGTGGGAAATAATTAGAGTTAGATCCAAAAGATAGTTTTAGCAACATAGCGCAGATTAGGGTTGGGTATCGTTTGAATTTTATCAATTCCAATTCCGATTATTTTCGATTCCCAGTTTGGATTCCAATGTGATTAAATAATGATATCAAACATTTATCCTGTGTCTCTTTTTTGCAATCCATTTATTGGAGCTGAATACGATGAACAAAAATCAACAGGCTACATAAAAACTGGACTCTTTAAGAGCTGTTTGTGTGCAAAATAGAAC
>NW_015554071.1:123771-136391 GCF_001515605.1 Sinocyclocheilus anshuiensis
CACATCGTACACACAGTTTATATCTGAACTATAAACTTTTATCCCAGTACTTCTGTGATTTGAATGTTTGTAACACAGAAATAATGATACTGTGTGGCTGAAAAGACTGTGAATCTGTTTCATTCATGACAGACAGCTGTTCTCTAGGTCAATGGCGGTGCGAACGCAAATTTAAATGTTCAAATCACACTGGTGTGATCGTACAATATATTACTTCACAGGCATTACCCAAAAGGGTCTGGCTACAGACTTGCGCTTGCACTCTCAGACTTGCACTCTCAGACATTTGCACTTCGCTAGCGATGTCACTTGCAGTCTTTATTTTTTTATTTTGTTCTATTTATTTATTATTTTATTCAGGACCCTGTACATTATGGTACAAAATTAGTTTTAATCGTGTAATCACCACCACAGCGTCTTGTCTCCATTGGCAACACGCACAATTTGTGTCGATTGCAAGTGACGTCGCAGGTAGCGGAGAGTGCAAGTGAAGATTGCAAGTGACTTCGTAATTTAGTTTCTTCTTTCTTGTCTTCACCACCTGGCTACTGTTGTAAAATGTTGAGAGATTCAAACAAAAAGTAATCAATAAATAGAACAAAATAAAAAATAAAAAAGACTGCAAGTGACGTCGCTAGCGGAAGCGCAAGTGTCTGAGAGTGCAAGTCTGAGAGTGCAAGTGCGAGGCTGCAGCCAGACCCTTCTCTGCATTATTGGCTTATACTTTTAAATCCATAATATTATAAATTTACAGTTTATTGCTGGTCTGTGGTTTTATACTGCTGTCATTTTTTAAAGATTTCATATTATTGTAAGGTGAGCTTAAAGGGTACACTACTATGAAAATCAAACAGCTTCAGTGTGACATCAATAAGAAAAAGTATAATTTCATAGATATTGTTAATAATAGTTGTTCATAATAAAATATGTATGAACTTAATACATGACCTAGATTATTTATTTTGCAAAATCTTGTCATTTTAATATATATTACAAATGTATAAAAAATTGTTGCTGCTCCAATTAAGCTCAGTGTGCTTTCTTTAAGCTCTTCCACATTGAACGTCAATGTAAATACTTCATAAACAGACTTTACATTATAAACGGATGGTTGTCACTTTAATTTAAGTTAATCGATTTTCTATGGAATCAGTCGACTCAAATCTACAGACTGGCTCTGACCTTTGGCAACTATAGCATCAACTTCTCCAGACTGTAAATCGGTGGAAAATCAAGGGGAAAAAATAGTGTAGTGTATTCCAGCCTTAAGAGACTATATACAAGTTGACATCCATTTAATAAGAGGCTTCATAATGATCCTAGTTTCTGTGCTCATCCCCGTGAATGAAATGTTTTATTGGTTTGTTTTATTTGATTTTTGAATATGAGTTACTTAGCTGAACGTGGACTAGTATAGATGTTGCAATGTGCTTAAATGACACTTCATTATGAATATATAACTGATCAAATTGATTGCCTTGTTGCTTGATTTTAGTGTTCAGTTTTTTTGTGATTGACTTTGTACCTTGAAATAAAACATTTTTCAATTATTCTTTTAAAAGGTTGTTTAAAATAAACAAGAATTTTGAATAAAACATGATGTGAGCTTAATGGGAAAAGGGGTGTGCTTAACGGGTACAAAAATGTACCCATTAAGCACAGCCAGACTTTTCTGGTATTCCCCCTCGGTCCGTTCGCCGCGGGGCCTGGTGCGACCGCACCAGTTGCACCCCCCTAAAGACGGCACAGTATATATATATATATATATATATATTAAGCAGAGGCTCTGTTCTTTCTTTTGACATTATGGTATATTCAGATATTCATACAACAAAATATTCTGGGGGCCATGAAAGTTTTGTGAAAATGATCAAAAATACTGCCATTTATTTATCTATTTATTTATTTGTTTGTTTGTTTATTTTAATGAAAGATTTAAAATCCAGAGTATACTTTGGGTTTAACACACTCAAAAGCATTACTTGCAAGCATGCAAACATCAAATGGCATATGAAATTGCATTGGACTAAAAAAAGCACACAGTAAATGCAGAGACGAGACTTTACCTCATTTCAGAAGTCAACTACACATCACTGATATATCGTAGAGGGCTGTATGAACATGGAAAATATGACTAATGGGGGAAAATATAATTATTTGCCACCTTCATATAATTGCTTTATGAAGATGAATGTGGTTGAGCCAATCTGACAAGTTCAAACTATTGATTTTCACGTTACAAATTTAAAGGGAAGGACAGTGAATTTGTGTAAACTTTTGTCTCTGAAGGTACCATGGCCTTGGGACAGCATTATCTTGCAAGTTTCAGCAATTTGCACGTTTAAGCTTGCCGGCTTGAGTTACGTAAGAGCTCTTTTGGCAATATGCTGATACAAACAGCCTGAATTCTGTGAGTCAGAGTTTAACTGGCTGTACAAAGCACTTTATCAACCCCTCAGGGCCATTTGTGTGAAATAATTTCTAATCATTTTGACATTTCCGGCTTTTGGTGCATATTTATGTCCACAGGTGCATTGAAATCAAATATAAAGCCACATTTAAGTTACTCACACCTGTCTGTAACAGCCTTCTGGTTTAGAGACTCTTTGTATACTGTACAAATCTCAACTCACAGTCCTGCAGAAATCAACAGGAGGAGTTAAAGACGACTTGCAGCTTTACTATTGTGCCTGGGGAGCAGTATGGGTAAGTAAACTAATTTAGTTTCAATCTTTTTTTTCTTTTCTTTTGGTCCTAGGGACCGACAGCACTGCATATTTTGTAAGTCTTCCTTATTTAATACACCTGATTTAATACAGGCCTCTATCAACTGAACAGAGTGTGTCAGATAAGACAGACATGTGTGGTTGACCAGGATTGAAAATGGACTGGACTGGATAATGGAATGCATGCTAACTCAAGGATTTCTGGTATTATTGTGCAGGATTCATCAGTGCATGTTATTCAAAAGACAAAAGAGAACCTTCCAGCGATCCCTGTCCTTCAAAATATCCAAGCAAGGACACCACACCCCCTTGCAGTAAGTGCATCTCTACGGACACTTTATTTTCGTTGTTTGAATATATTTTGTTCATTTTTTATATAAAATAAACTGATTTTGCACCCACCGCGTCTGTCCTCAATCACACCGACACACTTGGTTTCCCACCATTGAACCCCTGAGAAAAACAACCAGTTTGCTCTCAGTGGATTTTCCCTGCAATTAGTATGTTATTACTGAGGGAAAACGCGACTGCCATGAAGCTTAAAACAATTTACGAGTTCAAGATTTATTTATTATTTTAGTTTAGAATTTAGGGAGTATTCAGTCAAACACTGCCATAATAAATCCAACGGGAATGTTTGAGTGTATGAATGTGTTCACACGAATGTGTTGCATATATTTGCTGGCAGGTTCTGTGGGTTATCCGGAACCCTGCCTACATATCCTTACAGGAAGTAAAGTCTACAATATTGTTGCGTCAGGCCTCCATGGAAATAAACTGAGCCCCCGGGCTAAAATAAAGCAATCACGTCTCATGTTAAATTTGCATTACTGTAAGTCGAAATTCATGCAAACAAACACGTGATAACAACAAAGAGGTTACACATGAACATGTTTGCCCTTCTGTTTTGGACCCACAAAACAAAAGCTGCATGAATGCAGAATGTCACTGATATTTTGCCCGAGCACAGGGCTCGAAACGTGCCAGTGTGGAAGTGCCATGGGGAGCTCTGACTTTGCATCAACAAAATCTTCCCCAACATGGGTGAGGGGGGTGAGAGGGCTGATGGGAAGGCTTATCTGGCCTCTTACTGAGCGCACAGACGTTTCAACCTCGCATGACTGGGGAAAGAAGAGGATGTAGAGAAAAGCCAGACGAGAGTTCTTAGCCTTCTGTGTGCAAAACAGCTTCTGGAAGGAAAAGCTTGGAAGGATTGCACAATCACGCACACAGCAATCAATCCAGCTATAGACGGCTTCCATTGAGATGGTGCCATTGCACAGGCTAGCGAGACAAGACAAGTCTGCAACAAGGTGCACCACAAGCATTCAACACCACAAATGATGGTTTCTTCTCAGGACAGAATAAACCTATGACATCCAACAATATGCCCAGGAACATTCGGTGCAGGATGTTCATTCATGTCTCTGTGTTCCTTTAATATGTCAGAATGTCCTCAATGCTTTTACCTTCAAGGCAATATAGGAAACCTTTGTGGAATCAGATTTTCTCATTTATTGGAGAATATGTGAGTGCTCTTTGTGCATGCTAAGCTTGCTGCCACCATGCTAGAGTGTTGAGAATGATTACTAAGGATTTTCACATTTCTAGATTGCTACTAAGGCATTGCTTGGTTGTTCTGGGTGGTCAATAGGGCATTTCTGGTCAGTTTATAAGGTGATTATGGGTGTTTCTTGGGCAGTTTATGGTGCTTATGCTTTGGGGGTTTTTAGGTGGTTACTAGGCATTTTCTAGATTGTCTGGGTGAGTACTACACCTGGGATGTTCTGATGATTACTAAAGGCTCTTTCCACCGAACGATACGGTTCGGTACAGTACAGTACGGTACAATTCAGGAAAGTACACCCTGATTCTGCTTGTGTTTCAACCACCAACAGGACCCTTACCTGACAGGGGTAGTGTATGCCAGAAAGTAGGGACCGACATCATTCTCGCGCAAAGAAGAAAGCGCGACATTGTGTATGTGTATGAAAATATAAAATTATAAAATACACTTCAAAAATCCAAAAATGCACTCTGATGTAAACAAGTCCAACACACGAGCAGCATGGTGGAATGAGTGAAGGAGACGCTTCATTCCCCTTGTAGCACGCACAAGTGACAATCCTCTGTCGACCAATCAACATTCAGCAGTGAGTCTAGCGCCACCCTTTAGGTACCAAACTACTGTGCTAGGTACACCAATGGAAGGGTCTCAAAAAAGTGGTACGTTTATGATGGTTCGAAACCACTGTGGGAGTGAGGTTTCAGGGGTAGGTGTTACAGAGGCCAGCTGTAAGAGTGGTGTTTCCCACGCAACAAGGAAACTCGCTGCATAACCATCACAGCGCAATAAATTGTAGTAGTTACTTTGATGCCCCTTCATTGCTTGAACCATGTTGGTTCAACTATATAGGATTGCTGAACCATCATCATGGAGGTGGTGAAGTAATAACTTCTGCTATGATTCAAGATCACAATTAATGTCAGATAACAGTTAATTTGCATGAAAAAGAGAAAATCATTATTTTTATTCATGTAGTATGTAATTGGCATGCACTTTACTCCTGTGTATGTATATGTATATATATATATATATATACATATATATATATATACAGTTCAGTCAGTCAGCAGCTCTTTTCAACAAACTAATTTCTCATATGCTGCTATAAAATAATAAAAATGGCAACTGAGGACTACTTTAATATTTTTGTGACTGGTTGTTTTGCTTTATTTGATGTTTGTTTTTTGTCATGTAGTATGTAATTGGCATGCACTTTACTCCTCTGTATGTATATATATATACAGTGGGTACGGAAAGTATTCAGACCCCCTTCAATTTTTCACTCTTTGTTAATATATATATATGTATATATACAGATGTATATATACAGTTCAGTCAGTCAGCAGCTATTTTCAACAAACAAATTTCTCATATGCTGCTATAAAATAATAAAAATGGCAACTGAGGACTACTTTACTATTTTTGTGACTGGTTGTTTTGCCTTATTTGATGTTTGTTTCCATCGTGACGCATGGGTTCCCTCTTATGTCATACTCTTACATTTAGATAAATCAAGCGTAGCATTAGTTCTGGTAGGTCACATTAGTCAAGCTTGCATCAGCTGACTCTCAGCTGATCCCCATCTACCTATAGGAATATGACACCTATCTAAGCATTCATATATAAGGTTCCTCAGTATTATCATCAGTTTTCGCATTGCTCAATAGCTAATTACCCTCCTCCATCCCCAGCTCCTCCTCTGTCAGTCAGGATTCATTCTTCTGATTATCCTTTGAATCAGACAAATTTTAAAATGTGGCTAGGCTAGGCTGCATGGATGCGCAGGGAGTTCTTGCCCAGAACAGAACCATACCGCCAGTCCAAACTGTATGCTAATTGTCAATCATCTTTGACGATAGTGGTCCTGACAGAAATAAATGGAATGAAAGATATAGAATCTGCTGCATGCTTCTACTTGAGAGCATGATCTTCAAGTCTTTAAGTCGTACTAACAATAAGTGTTGTTATGCTCCTAACCACAGAAGTTTGCATGCATTTGTTGTAACTACAGAATGATTCTAGGAAATATTTAATTGCTGAGCTACAGTAAGTTGGTAAGAACTGTACTTGCGACCATAGTTGAGTGGTTGCTACTTCATTTTTAGAGTGTTGTGGTTGGTTGCAAAATGGATGCTGGTCTTTTGATATGGCTTGGGCCCCTCCTTGTAAGTCTATGGTTATTTTTTAACCTGTTTTATCATTCACCAAGGTGAAAGATGTTTGATTGTAACAATATCCCCTCAACAAGCCACAAAAATTGAGTTATGACTCATATCTGTAGCACAAACGTTGCATGATGAGTTATATATGAAAGTTTATTATGAGGGGTTCGGAGGTCGTTTAAATCCATAATCCTAAAATGACGAATATTAATACTGATGCTTGCAAATACCTTTTACTACAACCTGTGAACCAGCACAAGCTAAAATAATAAAAGGAACCAGCTGGCTGTAAGCTGCAAATATTCTTGTTTCATCTTCTTAATGTTTCCCTGGCCTCTATCTCTCAGATGAGGAATGCACCCCTGATAAGACTCATTTTATCAAGCCCTGACACATTCCTTCACATTTTCATCCCACTCTGTTTCTTTTTTCCCCAAACTCCAAAGCTCTTTTTCTTTCAGCTCGGCTCAGCCCAAATTTTTGAGCAGTTAATGTATTCCCTATCCTCTCTTCAAAGCTCGGTGTCTCTCCCGCCTTGCTCATGTATGTCTCAGGCTATTCCTGCACAAGATTGTGCATCACAGATCTGTCCACCAAGACTGAATAACATGCCATATGTAATCCGTAACTGCTCCCGTGTTTGGCAGGATCATTATCAGGCAGAAACACATTAGGTCCTGTGTCAAACATGCATTAATAAAGTATGTGCCTTGTATGCAAAAACAGCTGAAATTCCAGATATTTGTAGGAAGGTTTCGAACTTTTGCTACACGCAGAAGCGGAAGGTCAGGTGTTTCTGGTATTGAATGTTTCACTTTCTCTGCTGACGGCCTGAATCAGCAGAATTCGTATTTAACGAAAGGCAGACAGAGCGCTAATAATACCCTCATGAGCAGCTCATGTGGCATGCAGTCAGTGAAAAGTGAAGAGTATTTTTTTTACAGTAAAATGAACTGTTATATAAATCCTCACAGTTTGTCTTGTACTGTAATGGAAGCAGAGAAGTACTGTACTTCCGTCTATTCAGGGTAATATTTCCTGTTTGTTGTTCAGAAATACATTAAAGGGAAAGTTCACCCAAAAATGGAAACTGTCATCATTGACTTGCTCTCATGTCACTCCAAACCTGTGTGGCTTTTTTTTGTGGCTTTTTTTTCCCTCTGTGGAACATAAAAGATGATATTTTTTTTTCCACACAAAAAGGAAATCTATAGCTACCAAAATATCTTCTTTTGTGTTCCACAGAAGAAAGAAATCATCCATGTTTGGAATGACATGACAATAATGACAATTTTCATTGATCCCTTTAAATGACTGAGAATAAATTTCCTCGCATCCCATTTTGTTTGTGGTATAAACAATGAATGACAAATGTTACTTTAAAAAGCGATCAGATTGATGATTGGGGATGATAATAAAACTGGTGGAAAATCCGGTCACTTTATTTTAAGGTTCAATTCTCGCCATTAATAAACCATTAATTATGACTTTTGCCTTAATAAACTCCTAATTTTCTGCTTATTAATAGTTAGTAAGGTAGTTATTAAGTTTATTGGGTAGGATTAGGGATGTAGAATATGGTCATGCAGAATATGTGCTTTATACACACTAATAAACAGCCAATATGTTAATAATAGGTATGCAAATAAGCAACTAGTTAATAGTGAGAATTGGTGCCTATAGACTTACATCGATGGAGGGACCTGAGCCATATATAGTGATTTGGGGTGGGCTTTTTAGATGAGGAGAATTAAAGCAACGCTCTTGCATAATTGTGGCAAGTCTTGTTTTGGAAATAACCGCTCATATTCTCTTTAGAATATCTAAAAATCTATGCACGATGTCTGCTGTGTAAAATTTATACTGTTTAAATGATATACAAAACATAAATTACAGTCTGTGAAATTCTCTTGGAACTGTGACCTACACTTATTCTGTCAAAATATGATGTCCCGAGTTTTACAGGAAGTCTCTTTTGTTTAGTCTAGAGTTAAGAATTAGATGTTATATGGTACTGAAGCACTTAATAGTGGTTTATGCATATTTTTTATCCCTATTGTTGTGTTTGAGAACCGAGCGTAACATTTCTAGCCATAGAGAAAGGGTTGTCGCTTTTTTCTTCACTTCTCCCAGCGATCATTCTTTTTCAGCGGTTATATATGAACATATAGAATTTGAGGTATAGCTCTTAATCATATAACATTTGAGATAATGGACTCTGCTATTTTGTGATTTACAAGCAGCTCCAAAATGAACATCCTCCATGTGCCAAAACGAGTAAAAATGTGCTGCTTGGCACAAATATAAAATAGAGCTGCTAGCCTTTAGGCCCAATGTCAGTTTAGAGAAGGATATTCTAACCCACTTTTTATATCGGAAAAATAATGTTTTAAACATTACAATCGCCTAAGGAAATGCTCAGTGACGATCATGCATCTGCTAATAACCTTTACCTCAGTGGAAGAGGTACCATAATAAGATATAGGAAGCCACATGATTTTCATTTAAAATTTCAAGCAGCAACTTAAGCCTCCAAAATAAAATGTACTGAAAAACAAACTTAATGTTTTTTCAATGTTTTATATACCATTTTATTTTACTTTTTTAATAATTATTTGGACAATTACTGTTAAAAGTGTAGTGTGTGCATCTCATAGTATATCAAACCAATAGGCATTTATTTAAAATTACAGATACATATACACACACAAATACACTGTTCAAGCAAAACATTTGAAAAATAAAAAACAAAACCATTATGACACTTTGTGTGTCATGGTCTCCGTCTGTTTAGTTTCTTTGCATTTTGGTTTTCCCTGTTCCCATTTTGCTTGTGTTACTATCATTAGTTTGGGATTAGTTTTCATCTGTCGTTAGTTCCAGTTAATTACCGTTCTCGGCATTTAAGCCCTCTGTTCTCTTTGGTCTGTGTCCGATCCTTTCTATGTTTTATGTGGTTGTGTTTGTGACCTCCAGCGATCTCCTGTGTGTTCATTTGATTAATAAAGACTGTTTCTATTTATTCCTTCATCGTGTGCTCATTACAGCCACTGCTGCTGACACTGTGGTTGTCAAACATTAATTGATTACAGTAACCCATAGTTTACTGTGGGTACTCTGCTAGGACACCTGAGTGAATGAACTTGAGGACAGAAGCTCAAAAGTTAGTTCTCATAAATAAAAACTTTCATAGAAATGCAAAAATACAGTTTTCTGGCTGTTTTCTTGTCTGGAGCAAGTTTTGATCTTGTTTACAGGTGGATAGAGTTGGTTATGTTGAGGTTGGTTTTAGGGTAAGGTATTTTCTTTTCTTTTGTCTGTAGTAGATTATAAGAAACTAAGATGGCAACTAACCAGCATGCTGAGATCTACACAGAGGAAGTCTGAGTCAGGGAAGAATGTGTTTCTACATCTGGACTCAGCATGACAGATACTTGCAGCTTTAGTGCACAAAGCAGGCCTATTATAAGTCTTCAAAGAGATCCTGCCCATCCTGTGCTGAGGGTCTACACCACTCTCTCCTCAGTGCTTCTGCTGTCTGATTCCTGTGGCGTTTGTCTCTGGGGCTCTGAGATCTCGCATTCCTATTTGGCATTCGTGGCAGGCAGACCCACTGTCTGAAAAGTGCAAAGAGGGGGAGTTTTTTTTTTTTTTGAAGGGCTGGGTGCAAAGATGTAGCTGAAGGGATGATATTTGCAGTAATGCTTAAGGATGCAGTTAAATCATAAATCAATTGTCTGGTGTAAATTCTTTTTCAGTCTTTAGAGGAGATAAAGACTAGACCCTTTTAAGTGCCCTACCTCTAAAATGCTGGTGTAAGGCGTGGTGCTTCTAATTCCAATTTTACTGCCAAACAAATTCCATTAAAGATTCTTTTAGTACTTTTGAGAAAGCAGCCACCCTATTACTTTAGCGAAGAAAAATATAAGTCTTGTGAGAAAGAAGTGTGTAAAGGTATTGAATGTTCACTTTTACTGCACAAAAAAAAAAATATTTAAAAAAAGTACTTGCAGATGTAAAATGAATGAAATAAAAGGCCACTTAAGTGTACTTTCATGACTGCTTCTCAACATATTTTAGTAAACTTTTTTTTTAAAGTGAACAAAGAACATTTTATATCATGTGTAATCTTGTCATGCTACAAAAGTACAGATACAAAAGTACACTTTTGTACTTAAATAATTAAATAATTAAAAATAAAGCTAAAGCTCAAGTAATATACTTGAAAGATTATAATTTTAACTGTAAAAAAACAAACTAAAAAAGCAGTAAAAATATAATCTTAAATGAAGTGTGTTATGCAATATTTCATTTAAAGTCAATAGATAAATGTAATGTACTAAATTGCATCTTTACAAATGTGTAATTACAAATATTTTTAAATATATAACATACAAGTTTGTTATAAAACAATACAAAACAGCCATGGATTTGAAAAATTTGTAATTACATTTTTATTTAGCAATTTTGACTTTTTTCACAGAATTTATCTCGCACTTCTAAATGTATATTTTTTCAATTATTTTTTTTCAGCTACAGAATAAAATAAGAAAATTGTAAATGCAACTTTTTATATCACAATTTTGACTATTTTTCTCAAAATTGTTAGTTTATGTCACAAATCGTTCAATTCCGACTTTTTTCAGTGTTTATATCACTTCTGAGTTTATACTGTATATTGCAATTCTGTGTTTGTTTGTTTTTTTATAACAACTGAATAAAAAAATGCAATTGTGACTTTTTATCTCACAATTTTTACCTTTTTCTCAAAGTTTTTGTCACAAATCACACAATTTTTTGAGGTTTTCAGCGTTTATATCTCGCACTTCTGGGAAAAAAAGGCTGGACTGAAATATAAACTCAGAAAAAGTCTGAATTGGAGAGATAAAAAGTTACTTTTTTTTTTTTTTCCTGCAGTGGAAATAAGCTTATAGTACCAGACACATATGTAACAAACACAAGTAACCAAAAGTAACCTTTAACAAAAATGAAAGCCCCAGCACCCATTACAGATGTTAGTACCTGGAACTGCTGGAATAGGCTTCAGCTGAAGGCTGTTTGACATTAATGTGATGTGTTTAGCCTCCTGTGCTAAATGACTGCAAAAGGCCTATGTTTATGTTTCACACAAGAATAATGTCAGCTGTGAGTGTAAATGTGCTGCTGTAAAGCAGGGAAAACCAAACCTGTGTCACGGCTCTCCCAAAGCACTGGAGGACACGGCCTCTGCAGGTTGTCTAATTTGAACACTTGCATGCCACCCTTTCCATCTCTAGTAATATTGTGTTGACAGTGCAGTTCTTGGCAATCCTACAATGATGGCTCTCTGTGACCCCAGATGGCATTAAACACAATCACCATTCATCACCTGCTTGCCTTCCCCAGCAGACAAACGTTTTTAGGTTTTCAGATAATAAGACCAATGTGCTGTTAACTGAGAGAACACATTTCTCTTTATATCGCAGCTATGGATTTAATCCCTCTGCCAACTGGGTGGCAGCGAGTGCCAGGCTGACCATTCAGACTGATTAAACTGCTAATCAAAAGCATTTGAACGTATTAGAAAAAATCAATCTGCTGTGCTCGTTTAGTGTTGTGCGGCTCTATGCAATATGTCTTCTGTTAGATTTCTTCATAAAGACATCTGGTGTGTGGTGGGCATGGCACTAAATCAGATTTTCATTAAGGTTGTCTAGATAAATAGTGGTTCAGACAGCTCATCAACTAGCCTGTTATGAAAATATAAAATTTTGCACATCCCTAATTTAAAGTCATTTTTGGAATGCTACCAGTGTAAAAAAAAAAAAAAATGAATAAAGGATGGTTCACCCAAATGTACTCACTCTCAAGCCATTCAAGATGTAGATGAGTTTGTTTGTTCACAGATTTGTATAAATATAGCATTACATGCAGGGCCGTTTCTAGGCATAGGCGAGCTAGGCGGTCGCCTAGGGCACCACCAGCTGAAGGGGCGCCAATGAGCGCACATACTGGCACTTTTAGCAGGGTTGTGATAAAGAGTGGCATGCTCACCCTGAAATATGACTGCCGCCCCCACTGGATCCCCCAACATTATTGGGCTAGAGTACTGTCAATCTGACGATGCCTGTATGCCACTAGACCAGAGTGCTGTCAATTGCTGCCTGATTGTTGCATGCAAAGTTT
>NW_015554071.1:138911-152438 GCF_001515605.1 Sinocyclocheilus anshuiensis
ACTTGCTCACCAATGGATCCTCTGCAGTGAATGGGTGCCGTCAGAATGAGTCCAAACAACTGATAAAAACATCACAATAATCCACAAGTAATCCACACCACTCTAGTCCAGCAATTAAAGTCCTGTGAAGTGAAAATTGACTTTCTGAATGTATATAGACACCTTTAGAATGTAAATTAAAAGATGAAAATAACAATTAGGGAGAAACAGTCAAATATGAATAATTTATTGCTGTTGTGTGAGTAATATGTTATGTAATCAGTAAAAAGTAACTGTATTCTGATTATTACAGTGGCAGAGAGAGTTCAACGCGCTGCAAATGAAAAAAACACATTAAGAAATATCTTCATTAGCTTGACAACACATGTGCTGCAAATACTCGCAACACAACCATATATAGAAACGTGCTGCAAATACGCACATCGGAAATATTTAAAGGAACCGAAACAAGTGACAAACATTTCTAAAGCATATTTAAAACAGCAGCTGCTGACCAAAGTGCTGTTCACTCTAAAAACTTAAAACGATCAAATACAAGTGAAAAGAAGACACACACACACAAAAAAAAATAGATAAACTGACAAGAGGACACCCTGATTAATAAGATTACATTGATCCAAAAGCCAGAGAGAAAAGATATGCTCTCAGTGAAGATTTAAAGGAATCAACATCGGATGACAGATTAATGTGTAACGGCAGATCGTTCCACAGTAATGGAGCCGCAACAGAGAAGGCACAATCTCCTTTTAACTTCAAACGTGACCGTGGCACAGTCAGCATCAAACTGTCTGAGGACCTTAAGGACCTAGAACATTTACGGTGTGCAAGAAGATCAGAAATGTAATGTATTGTGGTTCCCGGCCATTTAGCCCCTTATACACATACAATAATACTTACACGGTATTCAACTGGCAACCAATGATTGAAACCAGAACAGGCGAATGTGTTCCCTCTTTCTAGTTCCAGTAGGAAGCCTGGCGGCAGCATTTTGTACTAATTGAGGGCGGGATAGAGAGGACTTTAATGTCATTTAATGTTAGAAAATTGGCTGCCAGCCAGCATCTTACCTCCGCTAGACAGTTCAATAGAGAATGTATGCCATAATTATCCCCATGATTCAAAGAGAGGTACATATGTGTGTCATCGGCACAAAAATGGTAAAGGAATGTTATGCTTTTCGGCCTATCAGGCCTAAAGGGAGCAAATAAAATGAAAACAAAATCGGCCCAAAATTGATCCCTGAGATACACCGAATGTTAATGGTACAGAAGAGGAAGAAAAATTTACCGAAAATGTTCTATCACAAAAACAGGATTTAAACCATTTCAATACAGTACCTTGAATTCCTACACAATTGCTCAACCATTCAAGTAAAATAGCATGGTCAGTTTAGTCACTGAGGTCCAAAAGTACTTGAATTGCAGAATTACCTGAATCCACAGCTAACAAAAGATCATTCAGCACCTTCAGCAAAGCTGACTCTGTACTATGATGTTGTCTAAAACCCGAATGAAACTTGTCTAACAAGTTATTCTAACTTAAAAATACAGTCAATTGGTGGAAGACAACCTTTTCCATCACTTTCGATAAAAATGGTAATTTTGAGATGGGCCGATAGTTATCCAAAATATAAGGATATGAACAGACCTTTTTTCGAAATGAATTCACTACTGCATGTTTCAGGATTGGTGGAACAATGCCTGGAGATAGGCTACTGTTTATTACTGTTACAACAAAAGGTTCAACAACACCCAGAATTTCCATAAAAAGACGAGCAGGAACCACATTCAAGGAGCACGAGGAAAGCTTAATTTTATGGAAAACATCCATAAGAAAGGAAGAAGAAATAGGCTCAAACTCAGTTAAGCAGGCTGAAGGACATGCTTATCAATGTCTATTCTGAAAGGTGAGATTTTTGTTTGTTTTAACATCCTGATCTTTAGCTTTTTTGGATATTATTAGCCTAAATGTTGCTACACTTAACCATGGTATTTATTTTTACAGCTGTGGTTATACAAATGGTAATCAATACATATAAATCAATACACCTACTTGCAGCACATTTCTGTATTCGGTTGTGTTGTATTTTTAGCACATTTCTGTTTTTGGGTGTGTTGTGAATATTTGCAGTGTGTTTCCGTTTTTTCAGCACGTTTCTGTATTTGTTTATGTATTTGCAGCGCGTTTCTGCTTTTGCAGCGCGTTTCTGTATTTGTTTGTGTTGTGCATATTTGCAGTGCATTTCTGTATTTGGTTGTGTTGTAAGTATTTGTGCAACACATGTGCTGTCAAACTGATGAAGATGTTTTGTTAATTTGCTGGTGCTTTTTCCATTTGCATGTGTTTTCTTAAGTTGCAGTGCATTGAGCTCTCTCGGCCGCTGTAGATTATTTTAAAATGTAACAATCTAATTACAAGTACTTCATTTTTGGAACCTGATTACGTAATCCAGATTACATGTAATCAGTTACTACCCAGCTCTGCTCCTTAGATTTATTAAAACAACAGCAAAAAGAAGCAGCTTGGGCATCACTACTAAATCGAAATATCGAAATCGAAATCGAAATCTTTACACCTTGTATAAGCCGCACCAATTAGAGGTCGACCGATATGGGTTTTTCACTGGCCGATGCCGATATTTAGAAATCAGGGCAGCCGATGGGCGATATATGATGCCGATTTTTTGGGCCGATATTTTGGCCGATTTTCTTTTTTGTTTTTTTTCCTTCATCTCATAAAAGTGAGTTTGAGTAAATGATTATTGCAGGGTACAAGATAGTAATAGTAGTAGTAGCCTAATTCAGAGTAATAATACATGGCTCAAAACTTAAGCACCTTCTCAAAACAGTTCTGAAGCATACTGCTTGTTTATGTTTGCTGACAGACACCAGTGTTTCCCACAGACTTGCAAATGCAAATTCATTCTCTGCCAGCAGGAGGCGCTGCTGGAGCGGAGATATAGCAGTTTCCCCGGTAACGGCTGTAATCAAATAAGCACTGCTTTATCAGGCATTACAGGAAAGACGAAATGAAAATGACATAGAAGCTTTTCTGAAGACGGTCGGTTCTTTTCAAAGATACATTCATATAAAAACACCCGTGCTGCATTTTAATTTTGAAACGTGCAGTGCTCAGTTTATTCAACGAAGTATAAGCCTTTTGGGAAATCTATTTGTGGCGGTGACGAGCCGCCACAAATAACTGAATGTATGGGAAACAATGAATGAACACTGCTATAAGTCAAATGGCCAAGTGATAACAAAAAAGAGTTCACACATGCTCATAACTGCTTAAGAGTGCACTGGCCACAAGCGATGACATCGTGGAGGCTATTGTCGGACCTACACACACATTTCATGAGGAAAGTTAACGTGCACATTATAATCAGCCCAGAAGTTTTGTCTGAATTGCATGTGTTTCTACTTTCACATGCAAATGACTTGTTGCACTTATGAATATGATAACTTTCCGGCATCAATTCTAGTAGGGTAAAACGTAATTACGCTTTAGAAATGGTCTGTTTTACCCTGCTACCATTAGCTGAAGCTATGTGTGAACAAGAAGCGGCTGCAGAGTGTGAGTTGCTCCATCTCTCACGCAGCCAGAGAGAGATTATCCGGTGTTCCGCAACTACGTTAGCTGTCCGCAGATGCACCTGCCTATAAATCAGCCTAATTTGCAGCACAATCGGCCAATGCTGACTAATTAAAAAATGCCAAAAATCGGCCGATTAATCGACCTCTAGCACCAATTTTTACACTTGTTTTTGTATTTGTCTGTCTTTCTCTCTTCTGGCTTTGGACCTCTTCTGCTTTTTTGATCTTACAACTACTGTCTCCACTGAGCACTAAAGAATGATAATAAGTCAGTCAGTTATTCTGAGACACGTCGGTGACCGATGAATTGGGATCTCGCCTGAGAGCCCTATCATCTTTGAGTGTAAACTAAACGAGCCAATGCACACTGGCATGCAATAATTGCATCAAGCTGTTGCTCGTCACGACACGAGCATAAGTAGGCAGCAGGTGCAATGCATATTCAGCTTTTCGCTTCGGAGCCGAGCAGTTCTATTGTTCTGCTCTGCCTATCATTCTAAGAGGATTCTGAACGAGTCTACAAGCGCTCTGGGAAGAGGCTTCTTCAACTGGTGTTGGTGTGACAGCGCTGCAGCGGTGGTTCCCCTGTGCGCTTCAGCACTAAAAACGCAAATTTCCCTTAAAAAGCATACACGGGTGCGTCTTTGTAAAGAGTAAATGTAAATGCGTTTCTGGATGCGGTCATTACCTGGCGCCGGATGACAGTCACAATCGTTGCCTCACGTGTTTGGATGACCATCTCAGCGTTGTGGTCGAGACTCCAATACCTCAGGAGAGGTGGAGTCCCCTTATCTATGCCTCGATCTAGCTCTTCTTCTGTTCCGCTGAAGAGGGCTACTTTGGTGAATAGACAGGTTGACCTGAGGGTTACAGTGGGGGCAAACCCGCCGAGTAAATCTCTGTGGGTCCCCCATTCATCTAGCACGCCGCAAGCTGTGGAGCTTCCGGGTGAATGTGCCGGTCCTTCTCATGGGGGACCGGCCGTTTCATTCGGTGATCCTCCGGATGACCAGATGCCGATTGCAGCATCGGAGGGTGAGCTGGAGTCTGGGGATGAGGACTCGGCTGCGTTCCCCCCTTCGGAGAGAGTAGCGTTGCCCGAGACTGACCCAGAATTGACGGCTATGCTTTCCCAGGCTGCTGAGGCGGTCGGGCTCGAGTGGAAACAGCCACCGTGTCCCGAACCGTTGAGGTTAGATGATTGGTATCTCGGGGCAGCCAGGGCTGGTTCTCAGCTCCCCGCGCCAGTGCCATTCTTCCCGGAAGTGCATGAGGAGGTGACTAGGTCATGGACGGCACCTTTTTCTGCCCGAAACCGATCTGGTGCCTCCTCCTCCCTAACTACCCTCGATGGTGGGGTGGCCAGGGGGTACGCGCCGATCCCCTCAGTGGAGTGCGCGGTGCGATGCAATTGTGTCCAAGAAGCACTTCTACCTGGAGGGGTAACCCGCGTCTCCCATCCAAGGCCTGTAAGTTCTCGTCCGTTCTTATGGCCAAGGCTTACGGAGCCGCTGGACAGGCTGCCTCCGCCCCGCACACCATGGCACTCCTGCAGGTATACCAGGCCAAGGCACTAAAAGAGTTGCACGAGGGTAGTTCTGACCCAGGGCTGATGCAGGAGCTGCACACAGTGATGGACCTCGCCCTGACAGTGAGAAAAGTCACTGCGCACTCCCTGGGTCAGACGATGGCCACGTTGGTGGTCCAGGAACGCCATCTCTGGCTGAACCTGGCGGATATGCGGGAGACCGACTGTTTTCTCGGCTCCCTATCTCCCAGGCCGGCCTATTCGGTGATGCAGTCGAGAGCTTTGCCCAACAGTACTCAGCTGCCCAGAAGCAGATGGTGGCTATCAAGCACATCCTTCCCCGGCGGCCCGCTGCTGCTTTCACCCTGCCGCATTTCTGCTTACTAAATTATTTGTATATATACTTGCATACCTACACGGCCTGAAATTTGATGTGAGGTTGCGGGTATTGCATACAGTGTTAACTCCCGCAAGTGCCACGTTCGGTAAATTCCCACTCACTTATGAGACGCACGATCTGCGCTGCCTCGTCTCTCTCTCGCGTCCGTTCTGCAGCAGCGTTCACTTGGATAAGTCGTTGTTGCTTGTTGAACTTGTTGACTTTTGATGAGTTTGAGCGCGTGATGCGCGCGCGCTGTGAAAAAGTGTGTTGAAAACACAAACTGAGGACCAAATCTGCACCTTATTGATGACCCGTGGCGTTAATATACTGCATCTGTGCCAGCGCGTGATGTAATAAAACTGCAGCTCGTTAATAAACGTTTGTTTTTTTAAATCCATTTTATACAATCCGCCTTCATTTAGCAAGTGCACTTGCGCATAAACAATTTTCAAGTTCAACACTTTTTGTTCCATTCAGTTGTGGATGCTGCTGATTCACCGAGAGTACTCACTACTCAATACTCATGAGTACTTTTAAATAGGCTACTCTTTTACTCTTACTCAAGTAGTTTTTTGGAGAAGTACTTTTACTCTACTTACACTACATTTTTTGGAAGGTAATGGTACTTTTACTTGAGTATATTTTTTCAGTACTCTTTCCACCACTGGTTACGACCAATCTTGGACCTGCGAGTTTTGAACCGGGCCCTTCACAAACTACTGTTCAAAACGTTGACACAGAAACGCATTTCCAAATGCATCCGTCCCCAAGATTGGTTTGCAGCGATGGTCCTGAAGGATGTGTATTTTCATGTCTCGATTCTCCCTCGGCACAGGCCGTTTCTCCGCTTTGCATTCAAGGGACAGGCATATCAGTACAAGGTCCTTCCCTTCGGGCTGTCCCTGTGTCTTTACGAAGGTTGCGGAGGCTGCCCTTGTTCCCATGAGAGAACAGGGCATTCGCATTCTCAACTATCTCAATGACTGGCTCATTCTGCCTCAGTCCCGGGAGCAGTTGTGCTAGCACAGTGACATGGTGCTCAGTCACCTCAGCCAGTTGGGACTTCGGGTCAACTGGGAAAAGAGCAAACTCTCTCCAGTGCAGAGGATCTTTTTTCTTGGTATGGATTTGGACTCGTTCAACCTGACGGCACGCCCCACAGAGGAACATGTTCGGTCAATGCTGAACTGCTTGAATTCTCTCAAGCGCAGGACAGCGGCCCCACTAAAACTGTTTCAGAGGCTCCTGGGGCATATGGCATCCACAGCCACACTAACACCGCTCGGATTGCTTCATATGAGCCCGCTTCAGCATTGGCTTCACGGCCGAGTACCGAGATGGGCGTGGCAACGCGGGACACACCGAGTGATGATCACTCCGGCCTGTCGCCAAGCTTTCAGCCCGTGGTCGGACCCTGCATTTCTTCGGGCAGGAGTTCCCCTAGTACAGGTGTCCAGGCATGCTGTTGCGTTCACAGATGCCTCCACTACGGGCATCAATTGCTTCGAGTTGCTTGCAGTACATTTTGCTACAAGGCAAGCACATACTGGTCCATATGGACAACACTGCGACCGTTGCATACATCAACCACCAGGGTGGTCTACACTCCCGTCGTTTGTCGCAACTCGCCCGCCATTTCCTCCTATGGAGTCAGAAGCATCTGAGGTCGCTTCATGCCATTTAAATTTCGGGCCTACTCAATCGTGCAGCCGACGAGCTTTCACGGCAGCAAGCGCTTCCAGAAGAATGGAGACTCCATCCCCAGGCGATCCAGCTGATATGGAGACACTTCGGAGCCGCACAGGTAGACCTGTTTGCCTCTCCAGACACTTCCCATTGCCAGTTGTTCTATTCCCTGACCGGGGGAACCCTCAGGCCGGTTGCACTGGTGCACAGCTGGCCCCGGGGTCTACGCAAGTATGCGTTTCCCCCAGTGAGCCTACTTGCACAGACGTTGTGCAAAGTCAGGGAGGACGAGGAGCAGGTCCTGCTAGTTGCACCTTACTGGCCCAACCGGACCTGGTTCCCGGAACTGATGCTCCTCGCAACAGCCTCTCCCTGGCGCATTTCTCTGAGGAAAGATTTACTTTCTCAGAGACGGGGCACCCTCTGGCACCCGCATCCAGATCTGTGGAACCTCCACGTGTGGTCCCTAGATGGGATGCGGAGGTCCTAGGTGATCTACCCCAGGCGGTGGTAGACACCATCACTTCAGCAAGAGCACCCTCTACGAGGCATGCCTATACCTTGAAGTGGAACCTGTTCATTGAATGGTGCTCTTCTCAACGGGAAAACCCCCGGAGATGCCGGATCAGAGCTGTGCTTTCCTTCCTCCAGGAGGAGTTGGAGTGAAGGCTGTCTCCCTCCACCCTAAAAGTATTTGTTGCCGCAATTGCCGCACATCACGATCCTGTAGACGGTGAGTCTTTCGGAAAGCACGACCTGATCATCAGGTTCCTGAGGGGTGCGAGGAGACTAAATCCTCCTCAACCTAAACTTGTACCCTCTTGGGATCTCCCTCTGGTGCTTACGGCATTGCAGAAATCCCCTTTTGAGCCGTTGCAGTCTGCAGAGCTGAGAACTCTGTCGATAAAGACAGTACTCTTAACTGCACTGGCTTCCATCAAGACGGTAGGGGACCTGCATGCATTTTCGGTCAATGAATCGTGCCTGGAATTTGGGCCGGCTAACTCTCACGTTATCCTGAGAGCCCAGCCCGGATATGTGCCCAAGGTTTCCCACCAAGCCTTTCAGAGATCAGGTGCTGAACCTGCAAGCGCTGCCCTCGGAGGAGGCAGACCCAGCCCTAGCTTTGCTCTGTCCCGTTTGCACCTCAGAGCAGCTCTTCATCTATTACGGAGGCCTGCAGAAGGGAAAGGCTGTATCCAAGCAGAGGTTGGCCCACTGGATAGTGGATGCCATCGTCTTGGCATATCAAACCCAAGGCGTGCCTTGCCTCCTCGGGTTGAGATCACACTCGACAAGGAGTGTTGCTTCTTCCTGGGCGTTGGCGCAAGGCACCTCGCTGACAGATATATGTAGAACTGCGGGCTGGGTGACACCAAACACGCTTGCTAGGTTTTATAGCCTTCGTGTAGAGCCAGTGTCCTCTCGTGTACTCGCCTCGAGTAGCCAGTAAAACCAGAGGAACTGCTCGGTGTCGCGCTTGCTGTGCCATTTCCCTCTACGGACCAGATACGTGTGCTTATTCTGCTTTTCAGTTCAGTTCCCCACAAGGCAAACCCTATGGAGTTCCTCCATCACCCTCGGCAGACCTAACACTTGTAAGTACGCCTGTTGGTTGACCCCTGTGCTAGGCTAGGTGTCCATATGTTGTGATCCCCACGTTGATCCCATGTGTGTATTCTTCCACGGTACGGTTCCCCTCTTGGTGAGCCTGTGTCTTTCCCTTGGCAGACTTCGCTCTGCCATCCCTGCCAGTGGTGCCTCCCTTCTAACTGGGCTGGAGCCACCTCAGAGACATTCCATATGTTGTACTGCCCTTAATGCCCAGTCCATATGTGTAATCTCCACATGATACCTCCCTGCGGGCAGGATGTGGATTCTGCAGCGTCCCTGGAAAGGGTACGGTTTCCCAGTGTTTTCCAATAAGTCTTACTGTATGGGTCTAGTGGAACAACAGTAATAGACTCTCTCCACGTAAGCCCTGTGGCTTACTAGGGGCGCTGGAAGGGGCAGCAATAGTGGTGCTTTATGGCGCTTTTCCACTGCATGGTACGGCATGGCACAGCTCGCTTTTGGGGAGTTTTCCACTGTGTACAGTACCTGGAACTTGGTACTTTTTTTAGTACCACTTCGGTTGAGGTTCCAAGCTAGCTGTACCATCACCAAAATGTGACGTGTAAACTCTGATGATCACTGATTTGCCGGAGAGAATCGTCACTACCTGCGTCATTGAACTTGCGACACGAGACCCGCTAGATTTAAATCAGCACAGCCAGCGAAGATCGAACGCAACAGTTTTGAACGAACACACCTTTTTTTAAACAACAAAATAATGGTCTGTTGAGGAAGTACGGATTCCTCTCATTGATAGCCGAGGAGCGGATCCAGCGAGAGCGTTTTTTTTACAGAATGCTCCTTTAAAAATGCAGTCAGCTTTTAGTCGCTATGAACACAAGCTTTCTCAAATAGCAATTTTAAAAAGTATTTCATAGCACACTTGCTTATTTGAGCTTTTCCTCAGGAAGTTTAATTCTCTTTTCTCCATACTTAGTTTTTCATTATTTATTTTTTGGCATCATGCTTTTGCACTATTTTTCTTCTGTTATTCCTATGTACTCTCATATTTTACTCTGTCAGTTTTACTTTCTCTGCTGCCATATGTATTTACGTGGATGGTAATTCTTCTGTAAAGCATTCTCTAAACAGTTTGGAAAGGTGCTATATCAAAGTTTTATTCATGGGTGGTTTGTAAAAACAAGCATAAATAATAAGTAATGCACTTAGAATGAAAGTGCAAGCTGTTGTAACAATAGAATACACAATGAATGTCAGAGGTGTCAAGTTCATATAACATGCAATACAACAAATGAAAGGGTTTATCTGTCCTGCTATAGTTAAAAATATTATGAATATATCATAATATAATACTCGTACATGAATTTTATGTACCCTCTTCATCTCATTGTGCTACTAATGCTTCACATTCTCTTAGCTTCTCTTAATACTTTTCCCCATTGACTTCTATTGTAAGTGCATTATTGTAAACTGAACATTTTCTCTGGTAATCTGCAGCATGCCACAGATTCTGTCTGTGCTTCACTTTTCCATTAATAAAATCAGCGATCTAAAAGGTTTAAGAAAGTAAAAGCACATATCAAGGTTGTGCTCTGCTTTAGCACGAGTGGGTGGGAAGTATATGATAGATGCCAAGCTCAGCATTTTAGAATAGGGTTTTATTCAGTCACAACCCACATGTCCACATAGCACCCTGCAATAGTCACTGCATTTGCTTCTTTCCTTAAGTTTCTCATTCCCGCTCAATCAAAACTCCTCTCTGGTTATTGTCCGTCTTTCTCGGTTCCTTCTGCTCACTATCTTCGTTCTGTCCTTCATGTCAGTCTCCCATGTCTCATTATATGTCTTTTCTCTCCAACATGTCTTTAGATTCACTCCTCCAAAACATAACACCCCACTGTCCCCCTCAAGAGGCTCTTCAGAAGCTGTTCAATCTCTCAGACACTGACAGAAAACTCTCCCTCAACTCTTTTCTCTGGGCAACCCTTAACTGACTTCTTTCCATTCGGCTGTGCTTTCTTGGCCCTCTCTGTGTAAGACAGGAGAAAAATCCTTACAATCCACACCACACAAACAAGCAGTATGTCAGTGTTGCCTGCTGATTTTCCTGCTCATGTTAACAGCATTTACACTGCCTGTGTAAACAGCATGGGTGTATAGGTGCAAATAGCATAGGCTTTGAACATATTTTAAATATTTTATCTATGCATAAAATACAGAGAAATTGCACTATATACTTTATCAACACGATCCTTTATAGTATGCACTTTTATGAGGATATAAAAAAATGAATTAAATAAATAAATGCATAAATAATTAAAAATAGTGTCAACTACTCAGCCATTTTTGAAAACAGATGTGTGGTGGACGTGATGCAAATTATATAATCTGAGTGATAAACGAACTGATGAGTAGACTGTTTATACAGTAGTTACACTTAAATGATAGATTAATTGCAATTTTGATGTACAGTAAATGTAAATTTGTATGTTTTTTTGTAAGCAGCCTCGGTGAGCGAAAGAGTCTTCTTTTAGAAACATAAAAAGATCTTACCAACCTTAAACTTTTGAACAGTGGTGTACTACTGATCAGTGTTGGGGAAAGTTACTTTTAAAAGTAATGCATTATAATATTGCGTTACTCCCTAAATGGTAACTAATTGCGTTACATAGTTACTTTTTATGGAAAGTAATGCATTATATTACTTTTGCGTTACTTTTTCTCATCTGGTCTGGGCTTGCTTGTTTGTTTTTATTATAAAAAAGTTCAATTTTTGGCAAAAGTAAAAGCCCTTTCACACCAAAAGTGAAAAGAATAAGCCTGAGGCTGAAGGAAATTCACATTTGTACAGTAGAGGGCGCAGCTCAAACAAACCTTTCAGCTGTGCTGCCATTCTGGATTGCATGAAGAATAGGACGCATGAGAAGAAAGTTCAACACTCTTCAGCAATAAAAAAATATTATGTTTATCTAAATTTATTTTTGCTTATTAGTATGGTTGAATTGGATCTTCGAAGGTCAGCAGCAAAGACATTGGTTAATAAAATGGGATTAAATACATAAAGAATATTTGTGTAATTTAACATTTAATTATTGCAGGTTTGCATTTCACTGTTTTTATTCATTTTAGGGAATACTGAATCTGTTTTTGTGCAAGTGAGATGAATGCATGTTCACATTTAGTCTAGACCTACAGTAAAATCATGTACACACTGCGCACACAACTCCTCTGCACTTATTCCTGATTTCTCTCAACATGAGTACAGGAGAGCTGTCAGTCAATACATGGGAAAACAAAGTATCTGGCATTACTTAAGTTATTTGAAAAAGTAACTCCCAATATTTTCTTTATTAAATAAAAAATAATGTGTTACTTTACTAGTTGCTTGAAAAAGTAATCTGATTACGTAACTAGCGTTACTTGTAATGTATTACCCCCAAAACTGCCCCTGATAACCTCTGTATACAGTATATTTGTGCAGTGTGAAACAAGCCTTGCTGTCATTGTCATCAAACATTTACACAATCAGTCAGTCTAGATGACTGACAGTAACCTGGTGACCGACTATGCTATTTTGCAAAAGCTTGTTGTTTTTCTTTCCAAATTGCTGTTGAGTGTTTTCATGGCTAAACACCAGAGGGCTGTTGCTAGGATTTTGAATATGTTTTGTTGGCAAGCATCCGCATGGAGCTGAACTATAATGACATTTTTGAGTTAGGGATGCTAGCCAGCTAGCACTGGACCGTGAGAGTGTGAGAGGTGTTGTGTGTGTTTTGACAAAAGGCTTTAGTAGTGTGTGAAAATCAAAGACTTCCTACTGTTCATTTCTTCCCCTATAACACCCAATGATTCCTGACAGCAGGCGCACCTTGTGTATAAATCATGACTTTCTGGCAAAACAAAGGGAATGCCTGTACAGCCAAAAATAAATAATAAAAATAAATCAATTAAAAAAATTAATAATAAAAAATTCAGACCCACCTATATCCAATTATGCAGCTGGATGTGCGTAGACGGGTCAGGACTGTTATGGGTCAAAGATTGTTTACTTGAATTTGGCATAAACTATACAGGAAGGTTTCCTGGGAAATGATGCTTGGACAGCTTTTCACTTCTCAAAGCAAGATTTAAATAGGTCATATCATATCTTTTGAATTAAAAGTCTGATGTAAAATGATAACATACTCCATTGTCCACAAAGAGCATTTACTGAAACTAAGCTACAAAAACGCATTCCAAACTTCTGCAGCTTTCTGACGTCAAATAGATTAACCTTTAATCGTCCCTTGATTTGAGCAACGTTAAAGTCCCTTGGGGTCAGATAGACCCCAAACTTTTACAGAGCGATTGCATAAGGAAATATACATTTTTTATATGACAAACTATATATCATTTTTTTTATTTACTTCTCAGCTATACATTTATGCTGTGTTTTTGTGGATATTTGGTAGTTTTTTTACCTATTTACTGCACAAATACTCAACTATGCCATAAATTGGCTTATAAAAAAATATTTTTTTTTAATGAAAAAATCCCTTAAATTATGACCTAAATTAAATATAAAAGGTTTCTGGATATTGGCCCATGTGTTAGGGATAGAATACTGCCATCTGCAGGTTAGAGGAATATCTTTCGGTATTATAGTTAAAGAAACTGCAATGACCACATATATCCAGCAGAGGTCCATAGGGACTCATTCATTTTCAGTTCAGTTTCAAGTCCATTTTTCTTCATGTTTCAACTTCTCCTCACAACTTTAT